>NW_021820735.1:0-236404 GCF_901001135.1 Rhinatrema bivittatum | reverse complement strand
ACCCAGCTCTATAGTGCCAGTCTGTTCAGTCTCTCTGAGCTGGAGACCTCTATCCCCAGCCTCTATAGTGCCAGTCTGTTCAGTCTCTCTCAGCTGGAGACCTCTATCTCCAGCCTCTATAGTGCCAGTCTGTTCAGTCTCTCTGAGCTGGAGACCTCTATCCCCAGCCTCTATAGTGCCAGTCTGTTCAGTCTCTTCTCAGCTGGAGACCTCTATCCCAGCCTCTGTAGTGCCAGTCTGTTCAGTCTCTCTCAGCTGGAGACCTCTATCTCCAGCCTCTATAGTGCCAGTCTGTTCAGTCTCTCTCAGCTGGAGACCTCTATCTCCAGCCTCTATAGTGCCAGTCTGTTCAGTCTCTCTGAGCTGGAGACCTCTATCCCCAGCCTCTATAGTGCCAGTCTGTTCAGTCACTCTCAGCTGGAGACCTCTATCCCCAGCCTCATAGGTGCCAGTCTGTCGTCTCTCTCAGCTGGAGACCTCTATCTCCAGCCTTATAGTGCCAGTCTGTTTCAGTCTCTCTCAGCTGGAGACCTCTATCTCCAGCCTCTATAGTTGCCAGTCTGTTCAGTCTCTCTCAGCTGGAGACCTCTATCTCCAGCCTCTATAGTGCCAGTCTGTTCAGTCCTCTCTCAGCTGGAGACCTCTATCTCCAGCCTCTATTAGTGCCAGTCTGTTCAGTCTCTTCAGCTGGAGACCTCTATCCCCAGCCTCTATAGTGCCAGTCTGTTCAGTCTCTCTCAGCTGGAGACCTCTATCCCCAGCCTCTATAGTGCCAGTCTGATCAGTCTCTCTCAGCTGGAGCTCTATCCCAGCCTCTAGTGCCAGTCTGTTCAGTCTCTCTCAGCTGGAGACCTCTATCCCCAGCCTCTAGTGCCAGTCTGTTCAGTCTCTCAGCTGGAGACCTCTATCCCAGCCTCTATAGTGCCAGTCTGTTCAGTCTCTCTGAGCTGGAGACCTCTATCCCCAGCCTCTGTAGTGCCAGTCTGTTCAGTCTCTCTCAGCTGGAGACCTCTATCCAGCCTCTATATGTGCCAGTCTGTTCAGTCTCTCTCAGCTGGAGACCTTATCCCAGCCTCTATAGTGCCAGTCTGTTCAGTCTCTCTCAGCTGGAGACCTCTATCCCCAGCCTCTATAGTGCCAGTCTGTTCAGTCTCTCTCAGCTGGAGACCTCTATCTCCAGCCTCTATAGTGCCAGTCGCTGACTTCCCACAGAGCCCCATGTGCGTTCTGAATCTCCCCCAGTTTGGAAACAGCTGCAACGAACATAAATCAAACTCACATCTTTTCTGTCAGCTGACAATTTCCCCTAAAAGCACATATACACAGGTAATAATAATGAAAAAGACAGTGTGTATTCCTCGCTCACTCCACAGTTCAAGGTGATTTACATAAATACATTCATAATTAAAACAAAACCTTCATAAAAACAAAGATGATCAACCATGAATGGAGAATACTTCTTAGGTACTGAATAATGCCAGTAATCTTAGTTGGAGAAAGTTGATTTGAGGTTTCTTAATGAGCTTATGATTCTCAATGAGAGGAAGCCACTCTGGAATGCTTTGCCCAAGGGAGGGACCTGCTGCTGACAAAGATCCACCTCTGGCCTCACAGAAATGAAGCAGTTTTAAGGAAGGGTCTCCAGTTTCTCTTCAGGACTAGGGTACAGGGAACAGAGAGCTTAGTAAATTTTACTGCACTCTGAATACTCACCAGTGCTTCATTGTTCAAAGCATTATGAATTCTCCTGGCAAACTTAAACTTGGGCACTTAACTTTTTTATCATAAGCAGTAAATATTTTTCAATATTATTGCAAGTTTAAACCTTCAGGATCCATACAGTCTTTTAAAGCTGTTTTTTGTGGATACACATGAAAAATCAGTGTTATGGATAGTAATAGTTTCTCACTTATTTTGTGCTGGTGTTGAGACATATTTTTTAATTTTTTTACCGCTGTTGAATATGTGCACTTTTACGTATTGCATTATACAGTGGGCCCTTGAGTTACGACCAGCTCGAGTTCGACTAACTCAGGTTATGACCAACTTTCCCGGTCTGGAGCTAAAAAAAGATCTCGAGTTCAGATTTGGGTTAGTTTCTCTCTCCTTTGGCTCTCTTTATTCTATTCACTCATCCTTGCATATAGTTTTAAATATGTATACCCATAACTTAAAAATTTGCTTTGTCATTTAATATTTCTGGACATCTAGCATCAGTGCCATTTATAAACTCATCTTTATTTAATTAAATACATTTTTATTACATGTGCCGGGGAATCAGTTCAAGTCTCTTCCATCTGTTCTGTGTTATATCCAGGCTGGCTGCCTTTTGCAAGGTATTATTCGCCCAAGCACAGTCCTCTCTTCTTTGTCCATTACACCTGAGCCAGCCATCACCACCAATCTGGAAATACAAAAGTTACCCAGGGGCCATATGCCTTTCCTGAAGTAAAAAGTAGTTGTTTTTATTTGTGAGTTCCTCAGTCTCTCTGTTAGAAACAGTTAGCTATGAAAGTTCAGAGCATTTCCTTATCTGGGGTCTGCAGGAAGCTATGCAGAGGTTTCCAGTTAAGAACATTTCACAGTAATGTGTTTAAAGCAGATTTCTATCACATTTGCATCTTCACTGCTTGCTAATGGGACTTCCTTTCTGAACAAGAAAGCCTCAGGTATCTTCCTCTCTGAGCTCAGCAATATTCAGCAAGCAAAATAGCCTCCCATAGGTTTTCCTGAGAGCAGAACAATATTTGGCTCTTCAATACTCATTTATGCTTAAGCAAGGCACTGAACTGATTCTCTGATGTGTAATTAAGCAAAAGCAGTCTTTTTCATATGCAGCAATAATTATCTAATCAAAGCTGCTTCATTAGCTATCAATTTCTTCGCTGTATATAGAACAATATTATCTCATTTTTGCAGTTATACTGTTCCCTTTTATGCACAGCAGATTCACATATATCACTTTGACAGGGCGCTAGCTACTATCTCCATGTTTCACAGCCAGGAGTCCTGTGATCCACTGTCCCTGATAATTCTAATACACCAGAACGGGCTGCGAGGGTCCCTGAGGAGTCTGACTGGTCAGGACATGTGGACGAGCAGGACTCCTGGATTTACATGGGACCTTCACATATAGGAGAACATGAGGGGGTGCTGGGGGCTCTGATGGGAGCAGAGAGAGATGGAGGATGGGAAAGCACTTTCCAACATTGGGTTGCTGAAGGTATGGGATGCCTTCACTCAGAAACCAGAAATATGGAAGCATTGATGATAAAGAAGAGGCCTCCCACTCCAAGCATCTGAATCCAGGCCGTGCATCCTGCAAGAGAAAGAGGGAGAGGAAGAGCTTCAGTGGGCGGCAGGACTCAAAGTATTAAACATGGAACGTGGAGAGTGTTTTGCAAATGTAATATCTTGAACAGCCAGGTAGGGTCAAACCTCTTCCTCCTGCCATCCCCAGAGCAAGAGGGATTGAAATCCTAGATGGAAGGAGCTCATCCACCCCCTAATCCTGCTACAGAGAGGAGCTGCTCTACTTCTGCCACAGATTCCTGTTACCCTCTCCTTACAGGGGAATTTCCATTGGCAGTAAAAGTGCAGAAGTCTCTTCTCTGCCCCAAGCGATGGCACCACTGCTCCCCTATACCACAATATTTCCTTAGACAACAACAAGCCTACACAGAATCACAAGATCACTCCGACACCGGTCAAAGAGAAAAATAGTCCAACATCAGATCCTCGATCAGCCATACTCCCCTCCAGTTCTAACCACGTCAGATCTGAACAACACACCTGTTTAAGACTCCTTCTCTGATCCATCAGTCTCCTTTTACTCATGCACAACTCGGACTTTGCACAGCAACAAGGTCTATGTACCCACATATCACAATTTAGACTACCCCTTTAATTATTCAAGATATATACTCATGCCTTAAACATCCTTTGTATTTATCTACGTCCTGTTGACGAGTTATTATTATTATTATAGTCTATGTAATATTTAATTTGTATTATTTATTTATATTTTTATATGATATGTTATATGTTACTCATATGTTAAGAAACGCTGTTTAATGTAACGCCTTTATTGCGACAGTTTTGTTCTATGTAAACCGACCTGATTCGATACTTGTATTGAGAATGCCGGTATATAAAAATCCGAAATAAATAAATAAATAAATAACATCAGGTCAATTCTTATAAAATGTAATGCACTAGATTAGAGGAGTGAAAAGACTATGGAGGAGAAATATTTGGCTGCGATGCATTTGCAATGCGCTTTTCTCTCACCATTCAGGCTGACTGGGATGGGAGTGCTCTGGGGGGAGCTCAGCCTCCGTCCTTGGATCTCTGTTTCATAGGAGCAGGAATACTCTCCAGCATTGAAAATGTTCCTTTGGCCGATCCTGATGGTGAAGGAAACTTCACCTCCTGGGGCCTCCAGGGCCTCGCTGTAGAGAGCCTCCTCCCCTTTATAGAAATGCACGGTCACATTCTCGTATCTCATTGGGACGGTGCAGTTCATGGTTACATCACCCCCCTCAGACACCCTGCCATCCGGGGAGTGCAGGGACAGCTTCGGAGATGAGAGCGGATCTGAGGATAATAAAAATAAAATCACAGCACACTGTCACTCCCTCAGCTCACTCTGGGGTTTAAGCTCCCTCCTCCGGGCTGGGATATCTTTCTGGCTATAAAACTAGCAGAGTGACAGCAGCTCCTGCATGTCCTCTCCAACTGCTTTCACTTTTCCTCAGCACAGGATCCAGTCCCGGCTTTAGCCCACTGCATGCTGGGAGTTGTAGTCATGGTTTCCATATGCAGGCTATGGGGAACAACAGGACTGGATCAGCATCTCCTGCACATATCTTTTTATTTATTGAAAATGAATTATCCTCCATCCGAGATGCTCTCAAGGTGGATTACAATCAAATGGTAACTGTACTTCTGGGTGTATTTTATTTATTTATTGGTTTTATATTCCGTCATTCAGTATTCTATCACAACGGTTAACAAAGCATAAAACATTAAATAAAAACACATTATATAGGCAAAATAAAATGAAAAAACCAACAGATAATACAAAAGAGATAAAATTATAAATACCAAAAACTTAAAATCAAATACAATGATTTAACCAAATAAAATTATTAATATAACATAAGATAATTGAAAAGTAAAACAGAAATAAATGAAACAGGGAAATAAAATTAGTCAAAATAAAATATCACTAGTGTTAAAACTTTCCATGTTAATGCTTGCTCTCTAGTTTTTAAATCATCTCTATGTCATTGATGTTATTGTTATGAAAGTGGACCTCTTGTTTCGAGGAAGATGGCTACCGTCGAAGGGCGAGGCTGCTTGGACCGAAGAGGCTTGCTAGAAGACTTCACCCTGGAAGCACGCAACCCCCCCAGGAGGAGCCCGTAGGGGTCCGGCCACTGGGACTTAGGGCGACTCCTCTGAAGACTGTAGAAGACTGGATGCAGGCGCCTCCTGCAGGTCATGGGTTTTCAGACGGCTGGCGCCTCCAGCAGGTCAAAACAGTCTGAGGACAGAGTCAAAGAAGAGTCCTAAGCCGGTCCGGGATTTGATATACCAGCGGGGTCCGAGTCCAGTCCAGGGTCAAAGCAGGAGAAGGGTCAAAGCCATACTGGGGGTCAAGCCAGGAGAAGAGTCCAACGCCGTACCAGGATTAAGCCAGGAGAAGACACGTCCACCAGTCCAGAGGTCAGAGCCAAGAATCAATCCACGGAGCAGGGGAGAAGAGCGGGACGAAGAGTGAAGAACCAGGAACCAAGAACACACTCAGGCAGGAACCTCAATACCAAGGCAAGGACTGAATGCTCAACCCTTGCCTTAAGTGTAGGAAGCCAGGGGAGGAGCTTCAGGGGGAGCCATGACACTTACTGTCATGGCTCCTTTAAGAATCTCTCTCAGCTGCGCGCGCGGCTTAAGGAGCAGAGGGGGAGGAGCCGGATCGCCGCGGAGCGATGCTGCCGAACTCAGCCATGGCAGCGGCCGGGAGAGGGAGGAAGAAAAGGCTGCCTGCCCCCGCGGGCGCCCTCGACCATACCCAGCGACCTGGGTAAGCTATGCTGGTTGCGTCCGTTGGCCTGGCCTCAGTCACGGTCAGCTGCGGCTGGCGGCCATGACACCCGGTCCCGGTTGCGGCTTGCCGCGGCCTACGCTGCTAACAGTTATTACATTCTTGCTCTTGTTCCTGGTGTGCTTTCGTAAATAGCCGTGTCTTTAATTCTTTTTTAAAGGTTTTTAAATTACTTTCAGTTGATAATGAGTTCCATATTTTAGTGCCCGCAGTTGATATAGCTCTGAATCTAACCTCGCTCAGGTGTGCAATACTTATTGAAGGGACCATTAGTAATCCTTTATTTGTCGATCTAAGGTTACGTTGAGGCGTATGTAAATGAATTGCCGCATTTAACCATTCTGTTTGCTTCCTGAATATTGATTTCTGTATCAGGCAGAGAACTTTATAGATGATCTGATATTTTACAGGTAACCAATGTAGTGAAATTAGAATTGGAGGGATATGGTCAAACCTTTTTGCCCCGTTAGTATTCTTGCAGCTGTGTTTTGTATTATTTGGGAGTACAAGTAATAATGAATTGCAGTAGTGAATATTAGAAAATATTAAAAGTTACAGACCTGTACGAAAATTCTTTTGAGTTAAAAGTGGTTTTAGGCGCCTTAGAGTAAGTAATTTAAAATATCCTTCTCTTAATTTTGTATTAACATGCTTTTTTAGATTCAGCTCACTGTCAATGATGCATCCATATTCAGTTTAATGTTTACATTTGGATCATCTGTATTTAAAATACGTTATATGTTGAACGACAAGCTCCTTTGGCTGACTTCTATGATGGAGTCAGTAGGTAGTCTCCAGAAGCAGCAACAGCAGGTACAATATTTATTGGGATCCACCAACTTTGGGCAATGTTTTCAGCTGCAGCTAAATCTTGATTTAAGCCCTGCTAATAGGGTTGCCAGCTGACTCCAGATTTTCAGGTTGGTCCAGTCCTGGGTTTACTCTCCTGAATGCTTTTCTTAGTGAATACAATTAGGAAAACAGAATAAGACCCAGCATGCAATGGGGTAAAACCAGGACTGGATCAATCTGTCCTGACAATCTGAAGCCAGTTGGCAACCCTACCTGCTATGGTTGCCCATGGACAGAGCCGGCTAAAGTTAACCCGCTGGTGCTGAAAATCCAATGCTGCTGCCTAACTCCCCCCCACACCCACACCACCCAGACCTCAGCGACGGGACTGTCTACACACTGAATGGCTAAATAACAGCCGCCAAAGGAAAGAAAATGGCTAGAGTTAGCCGCTCAGAAGGGGTCATTTCAGGAGGTGGGAGTCTAGCTGCCTAACTCCTACCTTGAACCTTTAAAGAAATTACCCCAATACCTGTAGAAATGCCCCTCCCACCATCAATCCATGCCCACTGCCTTTCTGAGTGTAACTAATCCTCTTGCAAGGCAGATCATCCATGGAAAAGGTTTGGATTACAGAGCAGCTCGCTCTTTATTTCTGATATTATCCCAGGAAATGGAAGGGAAAGATCTGAGGAAACCAGCGCAGCTTCCCCTACCTGTCACCAAGAGAGAGACGGGGTCATAGAAATATAGAAATGACGGCAGAAGAAGACCAAGTGGCCCATCCAGCCTGCCCAGCAAACTTTCACACTTATTTTTCTCATACTTATCTGTTACTCTGACCACTGAGGTCAGGGCCCTTATTGGTAACTTTTTGATTCTAATTTCCTTCCACCCTTGTCATTGATGTAGAGAGCAGTGCTGGAGCTGCATCTAAGTGAAGTATCAAGCCTAATTGGTTAGGAGTAGTAACTGCCACAATAAGCAAGCTATTCCTACGCTTGTTTGTTTACCCAGCCTGTGCAATTTAGTCGCTCCGGAGGGATCCGATCCCTCCTCCTGAGTCCCGTATCCAGTAGGCACAGGAGAAGGACACTCGTTTTTCTCCTTATCAGCGATGGATATTGTATGCTGGTATGAAGCAGCGTCTCCTAGCCCAGGCACTTCACTTCTGCCCTTATAGAATTGGTATCCTGGGACACGGGAGGCGCTGGGGGCCTCACACCTCAGTGTAACAGAGTCTCCAGGTACATACGCTGTATAGTAGGGATGTGAATCGTGTCCTCGATCGTCTTAATGATCGATTTCGGCTGGGAGGGGGAGGGAATCGTATTGTTGCCGTTTGGGGGGGTAAAATATCGTGAAAAATCGTTAAAAATCATTAAAAATCGAAAAATCGCAAAACCGGCACATTAAAACCCCCTAAAACCCACCCCCGACCCTTTAAATTAAATCCCCCACCCTCCCGAACCCCCCCCAAATGACTTAAATAACCTGCGGGTCCAGCGGCGGTCCGGAACGGCAGCGGTCCGGAACGGGCTCCTGCTCCTGAATCTTGTTGTCTTCAGCCGGCGCCATTTTCCAAAATGGCGCCGAAAAATGGCGGCTGCCATAGACGAACACGATTGGACGGCATGAGGTCCTTCCGGACCCCCGCTGGACTTTTGGCAAGTCTCGTGGGGGTCAGGAGGCCCCCCACAAGCTGGCCAAAAGTTCCTGGAGGTCCAGCGGGGGTCAGGGAGCGATTTCCCGCCGCGAATCATTTTCGTACGGAAAATGGCACCGGCAGGAGATCGACTGCAGGAGGTCGTTCAGCGAGGGTTCCGGCGCCTCGCTGAACGACCTCCTGCAGTCGATCTCCTGCCGGCGCCATTTTCCGTACGAAAACGATTCGCGGCGGGAAATCGCTCCCTGACCCCCGCTGGACCTCCAGGAACTTTTGGCCAGCTTGTGGGGGGCCTCCTGACCCCCACGAGACTTGCCAAAAGTCCAGCGGGGGTCCGTAAGGACCTCCTGCCGTCCAATCGTGTTTGTCTATGGCCGCCGCCATTTTTCGGCGCCATTTTGGAAAATGGCGCCGGCTGAAGACAACAAGATTCAGGAGCAGGAGCCCGTTCCGGACCGCTGCCGTTCCGGACCGCCGCTGGACCCGCAGGTTATTTAAGTCATTTGGGGGGGGGGTTCGGGAGGGTGGGGGATTTAATTTAAAGGGTCGGGGGTGGGTTTTAGGGGGTTTTAGTGTGCCGGCTCACGATTCTAACGATTTATAACGATAAATCGTTATAATCTCTATTGTATTGTGTTCCATAACGGTTTAAGACGATATTAAAATTATCGGACGATAATTTTAATCGTCCTAAAACGATTCACATCCCTACTGTATAGTGCGGATATAAGGAGATGCTCGGAGCCTGAGCAGGCTCTGTAATACAGGAAGAGGAGAGATGAAGGCGCCCCTGGGGTCTGGACTATCCAGGACCTGGGATCAGAGCTCAGAAGAGAAGCAGAGCCTGTCACTGTGTGTAGTACTGTTTGTAATCTAATGTCTATTAGATCCTGGTAACCCTGGGAAGCAAGGACAGAAATAAAGGGCCCCGTGTGGCCCCTCTCCCCTCACACACAGCGTGAGGAGCCCAGGCTCCTGCCGATGCACTCTTGGCCCTCGCTGACATTTCTGCTGGCTGTGACTCTGAAAGTGACACCCAGTGACCGGGTCCTTCAGGGCAGACACTGCACGAGACTGAGGAAGAGCTGGAAATGGGGCGATATGATCCTATCAGAGAGAAACTGGGGGTGGAAAAGCCAAAATTCTTTGCTTAGGATGTTGGTTTCAATGTACTCGCAGGAGAGAGGCAAACATCACAATTCATAAAGAAAAGTCCCTGAAATCTTTCAATCCCTTTTTCCCATGTTTACTGTTAAAATTCTGCGGTGAGTGGCATCTGTGTGTCTATAAATGATTTGTAGTACAGAGCAGATCCCTCCTTATTTCTGATATTACCCAGGGAAATGGAAGGGAGGAACCTGAGACCTGGAGCGTGGCTTCCCTTACCTGTCACCCTGAGAGAGACGGAGGTGCTCTGGGGGGAGCTGATCTCTCGTATCCTGTACTGGCAGGAATAGGACCCTGCATTCTCCTTATGGATGGCATCTACTGTATACCCGGAAATATAAATGTCCTGACTCTCACTGACTTTTTCTCCATCTTTATAGAATAGAACTCGTGAGACCCTGAAGGTTGTGGGGGCCTCACACCACATGCTGACCTTCTCTGCTGGGATGTACACGTTGTACTGCGGATGTAAGGAGATGCTCGGAGGCTGAGGAGGATCTGTAATACAGAAAGAGCAGAGATGAAGGTGCCCCTGGGATCTGAGCTTTCCAGGACGAGGGATCAGAGCTCAGGAGAGAAGCCGACCCTGTAACTGTAACTTTATAACCTAAAGACTGATTCTCCCTGCTGTTAAAGAGCACTTACGCTGGTTAAATAGATTAAAGTCACTTCTGTTCTGACTGGGATTCTGAGCTCACCAGACACCCCACCTCCCAGGCAGGGAGATATTCTTATTCAGATTTCTACCTTTCATCAGTTCTGTAGAAATCAGAAACATTGCACGGGAGGAAATACCATATCAGACAGAAAGAAACCTCCAGACCTCAGTGCCGTTTCCCCTACCTGCCACCGAGAGAGAGATGGGGTCACTCCGGGGGGATCCAATCCCTCGTCCTGACTTTTGTATCCAGTAGGCACAGGAGAAGGACACTCCTTTCTCCTTATCAGCGATGGATATTGTATGCTGGTATGAAGCAGCGTCTCCTAGCCCGGTCACTTCACTTCCGCCCTTATAAAATCGGTATCCTGGGACATTGGAAGTCCTGGGGGCCTCACAGCTCACGGTGACCGTCTCTCCAGGGATGTACTCATCATAATGCGGAGCTAAGGAGATGGTCGGAGCCTGAGGAGGATCTGTAATACAGGAAGAGGAGAGGTGAAGGAGCTCCTGGCAGGACTTTTCCCTCATCCCCAATGATAAAGGGGTAACAGCAGAGATCAGCATCGATAAACTTTCCAACAAAACCACCAGGTGCCATGGAATATATTTTCCCAAAATCCATCACAGCTCCTGCTTGGTGTTGCTATGAGCACAGAAATGAGTTCAGTGGATTTCTCTGCATAAAATACTTTGTGCCCTACATGCCTGCGGCTGATGGGATGAGGATCCTCTTTCCCAGTGTCCTCGCTCGATATCCTAAGCAGGCTGAAGGTCTCTCAGCATCTCAGGGGAAAAGAAGCTTTAGCAGACTCCTTCTTTAAAAGGATTAATACCAAAATGAAAAGGATCTTAAGATGTGGGGAAGCTTTGCAAGGATCGGAAGGGAAGTCCAGGCCTGATTGTTGTTGGCTTCCGATGTAATTCTCATTCCCCTCTGGCTCTCCCTCACCCCCTACCAGGGATGCCCCTCTGTGTTACTTATTATTAGGCAGCCAATGAGGGAGCTGATAAAATAGAAGAAGCACTTTCATATTTTCTGTCATCAAAATGGCCACCTTTTGGGAAGAAGGAAGAGTAAATAGCCACAGAAGGATACTTAGAAATTGGCACAAAGATCCCTGGGCTGGATAAGGCGCAGATTCCAACCGTGAAACATCAGCTGGGACTCAGGGCTGACTCCTGCCAGAAGAAATCAGTCAGGGGATGTGGAAGTCACTGCTCAGAGACTCACCGTCGTCTGCCAGGAGAAACCTTCCCCCGAGACACACTGAGAGAAGAGAGAGAGAAAAGACACATTCAGCCCCGGGCATAAGTCTGATCTCTGCTGCACCGAGGCGCTGCTGTGGGGTTCATCACCAGGCAGGAGAGGAAATCCTACAACCTGCGAGCAGAAGGTCTGTATATGAGGAGGGGGAGATTGGAGGCTTCTCAGTGCTCAGGAGTCCTTCCTCCAGGTTTGAACCCCAAACTTCAAAGAAACCCTGGAGGATTTGCAGAAACCACAAAAGTGACGTAAGGCGGAGACAGTAGGAGCTGTGAGGGGAGGCTGAGGGACTCGGGGGTATTTCGAGGGTGTCAGGAGAGCAGACATCAGATACATAACGTTTGACTATAAAGCGGACGAAAGTCACTTGTTTGCTATCTCTAGACAGGGACAGGTCAGGGAGGAATTGGATTAAATTCCAGCAGAGGAGATTTCGGTGGCTCATTAGGAAGAAACTTATGACTGTGAGGGGCTTCAGGCACTGGGAGGGAGAGAGTCGTGGGGAATCTCCATCACTGGAGGAGTTTAGGAGAAGGACAGGCCCTCGTCTGTCTGGGATGGTTTGGCCACAGGGAATCCTGCCTGGAGCTGAGGAAAGGACAAGTCAACCACTCAACATCCATTCTAGCTCTGTCTATTCTGTGACATTCTGTGTCTCTACCATAAGTGAGTTTTCTACAAAACTCTTCAGAAAGACCTAGGGATGTTAGGAGGTGAGAACCTGGGGCTGGTGTCAAGGGACAGGCTGCTCCGGGAGCTCCACCAGGCTCTGGGTGCTCTGTCTCCTTCTAATAGATAGATAAACTAGAAAAAATGACTTACCTATTAGGCTAAGAAAGGTGACAAACATTCTCGGATATCACCTGTGTAGAATCAGAAAAGAGAAAGCTTTAGGCATTTAAGATTTCTATGTATCAATTGTTGTACTGTTAAATTATTTATCCAAACAAGAACAGCACGAAAATGACTGTGAAAACATCCATCTCGATCTCTCTCTCTCTCTCTCTCACACACACACACAGTACTGCACTACAGAATCCCTCTCTCTCTTTCTCTCTCTCTCTCACACACACACAGTACTGCACTACAGAATCCCTCTCTCTCTCTCTCTCACACACACACACACACACACAGTACTGCACTACAGAATCTCTCTCTCTCTTTATCTCTCTCTCTCACACACACACAGTACTGCACTACAGAATCCCTCTCTCTCTCCCTCACACACACACACACAGTACTGCACTACAGAATCCCTCTCTCTCTCTTTCTCTCTCTCTCTCTCTCTCTCACACACACACACACAGTACTGCACTACAGAATCCCTCTCTCTCTCTCACACACACACAGTACTGCACTACAGAATCGCTCGCTCTCTCTCTCTCACACACACACAGTACTGCACTACAGAATCCCTCTCTCTCTCTCTCTCACACACACACAGTACTGCACTACAGAATCCCTCTCTCTCTCTCTCTCTCACACACACAGTACTGCACTACAGAATCCCTCTCTCTCTCTCTTTCTCTCTCTCTCTCACACACACACAGTACTGCACTACAGAATCCCTCTCTCTCTCTCTCTCTCTCTCACACACACACAGTACTGCACTACAGAATCCCTCTCTCTCTCTCTCTCTCATTCTCACACACACACACACACACACACACACACTACCCCACTACAGATAATACAATGGGAAAAAGTAAGCCCCCCCTCACCCTTCCTTCTTGTCTTAATGCGGATTGCGTGTATGCATTCAGTGCAAAGAGAGGCGGAATGAGGTGAGTCTCTAGGGGGAGAGGAGAGCCGTGAGGGCTGAGAGGCTGCAGAAGACCCGCAGAGATTCTTATGACTCATAGGAAGGAAGACAAAAACCAGTGATAAAGTTGATTGTAATCAGTTTTATGGAAAGAGGAACAGAAATGACCATAGCCTGCAGAAAATATCATGCTCAGAGTGGATTTCTTCTAAATCCTTTATGCACTCGTTAGTAGCCTCATTTTACAAGAAAGGATGGTGCATTCTGACACTGGCACCCTGATTACTAAATGAAAAAAAACCCCAAAACCCCATTCCTGAAAAGGATATTCTGTCAATAGTGGAGTGATGCTGCCATCGCGTGGTCAGAGAGCAGATTGCAGTTTTAATTCTTTCTGAATCAGATTTCTGCCTCAGGCTTTCTATATAAGGACACTATTACTCATGAATCTCTGCTGCTCCGTCTTTAGATACATTAATGACTTTCCATGGATATGAGGAAAGTCTGACCTTATTTCTGAAATGTTTTCACCAGAGTGTGTTCCTCTTTCTTCCACCCTTCTCTCATCTTGTGATGATTTCATGCACTTCTGAGTATAGGGAACTTGAGAAATCTAGATACAAGAGCAAGAATGAAAGAGAGAGAGAGAGAGAGAGAGAGACTTTTGACTTTTAAAATGAATGTATTTCAGTACAAAAGCAAAACGTATAAAATATAAAAATTAAAATACATATAGTATTCCAAGACAAAATATATTTACAAATTAATTATCAAATCACCATCAACAATTTTACAAAATGCATAATTAACAGCGCATTTTGCTTTACATTTTTGAGTGTTATGAACCATTTCATAATACCAGTATTCTAATTTTATTAACATAGAAACATAGAAATGAAGGCAGAAAAGGACCAAATAGGCCATTCAGTCTGCCCAGCAAGCTTATGGTAGCACCAGCCATGCCCTACAGGTCTCTCCCATAAAGGTATCATCATTGTTATGTGCCCCATCCGCGCTCGGCCCGCGCATGAGCCTGCTCACCTCGTTGGTTCCTCTGCAGGTCACGGGTCGGCCTCCCCAGTGGCAGTCTCGAGCTCCTCCAGGCCTCGGCGTCCCGCAGCGGCGGTCGCCGGGCCTTCCACTACATGGCAGGCCCCAAGCTGGAGTTCGGCATCTCCAGGGCGTTGGCCACACCCCTACGAACTTGCGCGTGCTCCGCCCAGTCTCTTGTAGGGCCAGGGGCGGGTCCTAGATCCGCGGCACACCCTGATTCAATGCCTGATATAAGGAAGTTCCTGCCTGCACTTCCTTGTCTTGGTAATCGGGTCGGCACTGTAAGTGTACTAGTTTGCCTCCTCGTTTCACAGTCTTGTTCCAGTCTTGTTCCAGCCTTGTTCCGGTCTTGTTCCAGTCTTGTTCCAGCGTCCTTCTGTCCCAGCCTTGTTCCAGCGTCCTCCTGTTCCAGTGTCCGTCTGTCTCGTCTCCCCAGGTAGTACCCTCGGACTGTCTCTCTGGTACTGACTTCGGCTTGTTCCTTGACTATTCTGTCTGCTGCCTGAATTCTGACCTCTGCCTGCCTTGTGAACTCATCTGACATCTGGAACCTGACCCCTGCCTCGTTGACTACTCCTCGGACTGATACTCGGATTTTGACCTCGGCAGCCAGTGACCACATCTCCTGATTCTGGCTCTGTCCCTTGCCATCGCCTACACTGTCCTGGTCTTCCTTGCTCCATCAGACCTTCAGCCTCAAGTCCGACTGCTCTCCCTTGCTGTCCATGGACATGACTGTCTATTACCTCTGCAGGAGACCCTGCGAGGCCCACCTAGGTCCGAGCAGCCCA
The DNA here is from genome assembly GCF_901001135.1 of Rhinatrema bivittatum. Taxonomy (NCBI): domain Eukaryota; kingdom Metazoa; phylum Chordata; class Amphibia; order Gymnophiona; family Rhinatrematidae; genus Rhinatrema; species Rhinatrema bivittatum. The sequence goes on along the minus strand of NW_021820735.1, from coordinate 221,139 downwards.
GGTCCCTATGGGCTCCACCCGGGGGGGACCGCAGACTTCCAGTGATGAAACTCATCCTAGCCTCTGTCTCCTCCAGTGCTCTGCTCCCTGGGGACAGGTGCTTCCTGGTCCCTACCAGGGAGCCGTTCTCCACTGCTCCAGGACAACGGTCCATTCTGAGCGCAACAATCAGGGGGTGGCATCTGCCTCCCCATACTTATTTTGGAGTGTAAGGCACGTGTAAGGCTCATTGGTTAAGGGTAGTAACAGCCACATCAGCAAGTTATCCCCTTGGTTGCTTGTTTTCCCAGACCGTAAACTTCTTTTCCTTATGAAAGTAATTCTCCTTTTCCTCTTTTCCCCTGCCGTTAAAGCAGAGAGTTGTATCAACTGTATGAAAGCTTGATGGTTAAGGGTAGTAACCGCCACACCAACAGGCTCACACCATATGCTTTTTTCCTAATTCCCAGCCTCTAACTTTTAGGGAACCACAGTGTTTATCCCCTGCCCCTTTGAAATCTTTCACCATTTTTGTCTTCAACACCTCTTCTAGAAGAGCATTCCAGGCATCTACCACCCTCTCCATGAATAAATGTTTCTGACGTTGGTTCTCAGTCATTCTCCCTGGAGTTTCATGACGTGACCCCTAGGGTATACATATTTAGGTCATCTCCTCATAAGTCATTTGATGGAGACCCTCCACCAATTTTGTCACCCTTCTCTGGACCACCTCCATCCTGTCTGTATCCTTTTTGAGAAACAAGCTCCAGAACTGAACACAGTACTCCAAGTGAGGTCTCACCAAGGACCTGTACAAGGGGATTATCATCTTTTTCTTTCTGGTTATTCCTCTTCCTATGCAGCCCAGCATTCTTTTGGCTTTAGCTATTGCCTTGTCAAATTGCTTTGCCGTCTTCAGATCACTAGACAATATCACCCCAAGGTCCCTCTCTTGCTCCATGCACCACAGCCCTTCACCCCCCAAGACATACAGCTCTTTTGGGTTACTACATCCGATATGCATGACTCTGCACTTCTTGGCATTGAATTCCAGCTACCATATTTTTGACCATCGTTCAAGCTTCCTTAAATCACGTCTCATTCACTCTGTTGCAGATCTTAATATCATCCACAAAAAGACAAACTTTACCTTCTATCCCTTCCACAATGTCACTCACAAAGATATTGAACAGGACGAATCCCAACACCAATCCTTGCCACATTCTGCTTAACACTTGTTGCGCTTCCATTTCATTTTTTCCACTTACCGGTAGTGGTCCGGTTGAGGGGCCTAGTTGTGACGCCTTCGTGCCGGCGCTCGCAAGACTCTGCGCTTGCCGGCGGCGATCGGGTTGGGCTTGGTCACGGCATTTTTGAGCCGCGCGCGAGAGACCCTCTGGCAGTTTGTTCGCGGTGCGGCTTTGATGCACGCGCCGGTCCTTGCTTCCGGGTTTGCTTTGTTGTTGGGGCTCTGCTCGGCGCGCGACCGGGGCGACGTGTGTGCTCTAGGCTCGGTCGTCTTCCTCAGGCTTGGGTTTCCCCTGATGTCGGGCCTTCGTCGCAAGATTTGTTTACTTTTAAATTTAAAGGGCCAGGGGCTTTTTTCCCTTGAAGCCTATTCCATGACATCACAGTGCAGGGACTATATAAGGATAGTCCCTGCACTGCACTCGTGCCTTGGCAATGTTTTCTTTTTAAAAGTCGTGCTTATAAATGTTTCTCTTTTTAGAAATCCCAATGTCACAAAACACTCTTATTTTTCACGAACGACCTTCATACCACTCTACAGTATTCTTGGGCATTGCCGCCCATTTGCTATACTGCTTAGAGAGCCATCTTTAATCATTGGTCATATAGGGGTAGATTTTCAAAAAACGCGAATAGGCGTACTTTTGCTGGCGCATCAGGCGCCAGCAAAAGTACGCTGGATTTTAGTAGATACGCGCGGATTGGGGCGGATTTAGGCGAGCAGGGCTCTTAAAATCTGCCCCATAATGTATTTTATCCCTTTTTCTTTTTTTTTTTAATCTTTTTCGAGATTATAGTAAAATTCAATTTTATTGTGATATAAACTTACCAAGAAACTTTTCATGTCAGGACCAATATGTGGTATATGCAATTTCTGCCCATGCGAGTTGACATATGTCGGAATGACAAAAAGACTCATTAAAAACCAGGTTAACCGAACACAAAAGCTGCCTGAAAACAGGGAAAATGGAGGCACCATTAGTTGCCCACTGTCAGGAACGGCAGCATGTGTTTACAGATCTTACATGGCCCCCGGGCCGCCCCGGGCCGTAACCACGCCCCCGGGCCCGCCCCTGAAACGCTCCCGGCACGCCCCCTAAATGCCGCGATGCCCGGGCCCGCCCCCCAACACGCCCCCGACACGCCCCCCTCGGAGAACCCCGGGACTTACGCTAGTCCCGGGGCTCTGCGCGCGCCTGTGAGCCTATGTAAAATAGGCTCACCGGCGCGCAGGGCCCTGCTCGCCTAAATCCGCCCGGATTTGGGCGGATTTAGGCGAGCAGGGCTCTTAAAATCTGCCCCATAATGTATTTTATCCCTTTTTCTTTTTTTTTTTAATCTTTTTCGAGATTATAGTAAAATTCAATTTTATTGTGATATAAACTTACCAAGAAACTTTTCATGTCAGGACCAATATGTGGTATATGCAATTTTCTGCCCATGCGAGTTGACATATGTCGGAATGACAAAAAGACTCATTAAAACCAGGTTAACCGAACACAAAAGCTGCCTGAAAACAGGGAAAATGGAGGCACCATTAGTTGCCCACTGTCAGGAACGGCAGCATGTGTTTACAGATCTTACATGGGCCATTTTACAATATGTTCCAAAACATTGGCGTGGAGGGGATAGGGTGAAACGGCTTTGTCAAAATGAACAGCGGTGGATTTACCAACTATTATTATTTATTTATTTATTTGTTTATGTATTAGTTTTTCTATACCAATATTCGAGTGGACATCATATCGGTTTACATAAAACTGATGAGAAATACAATAAACAGGGAAGGGGTAAAGGGGGCAGTGATGAACGATAAGCTTTGTGAAAAGAGAAGAGAAGAAAAAAAGGACAGAACAAAACAAGTGAACAATAAATAGTGGGGGATGAACAATTGTCCAAGGGCTAACAAAAAGCACTATCTACAATTTTACAGTAAGTATTAAACAATATACAAAATAGGCATTTGAATATAGTGTAGCAATCTACAAGAACAAACAAAATACAAAGTTAGCACTGTGTACAATTTAGTAAGGAAACAGCACTCAAAGAAAGTTGGGGTAACTGAAGGGGGGAGCGGAGGGGGAAAGGGGGTGTGATAAATGTAAAAGTAACAGAGCTGAAGCGGGTGGGCAAGGGGGGGGGGAGGAGCAAGGGGAGAAGGGGAGGGGGGAGGAGGGACAAGGAGAAGGCGAGGGTTTGCGCAATCACAGAAATGAAACCTGGAAAAAAACAGAAAGAGGAAGGAACTATATAGAGGAGGGAAGACGGGAAAAGGAAGGAGAGAGGCTAGGAGGGGTTCAGGTCGGGTATGCTTGTTTAAAGAGCCAAGTCTTCAAACCTTTTTTGAATTTTGTTGTGCAGATTTCCAATCTAAGCTCGAGGGGCATAGAATTCCATAGGGATGGGCCTGCTACGGAGATGGCTCGTTCCCTGGTGGAAGTAAGGTGTGCAGTTTTGAGGGAAGTGGTGTTGAGGGTTCCTTGATGAACTGATCTAGATGGCTGGTCAGATGAGTGGAAGTGGGGAGCATCATCAAGCTAGGAGAGATTATGGTTGTAAAGGGATTTGTGAATGATTGTAAGGGTTTTATGTATAATACAGGCTGGGATGGGGAGCCAGTGCAATTCCTTAGGAATGGGGGTAATATGGTCAGCTTTATGGGTATTAGTCAGGATTCTGGCCATGGCATTCTTCAACATTTGGAGGGGTTTGATGGTAGTGTAGGGGAGGCCTAGGAGTAAGGAATTGCAGTAATACAATTTTGTGAGTAGCGTCGCTTGTAGGACTGTACAGAAATCTTGTACATGGAGCATGGGTTTAAGCTTTTTTAGAATGTGAAGCTTGAAAAAGCCTTCTTTTAGGGTGGTATTAATGTGCTTTTTAAAGTTGAATTGATTGTCTATAGAGACCCCAAGATCTTGTACATAAGATGGGAAGGAATCAGCAGGGAGGAAGGGGTCATGGTAAGTGGGCAATGAATGATTCTGATGATTAGAAATAATGAGGAGTTCAGCTTTGGAAGTATTAAGGGCCAAATGGAGGTTAGTGTGGAGAGTATTTATGGAGGTGAGGCAGCTTTCCCAAAAGTTAAGGGATTTGGGAAGGGATTCATTAATCGGGATGAGGATTTGGACATCATCAGCGTACAGGAAAAATTTATTTATTTATTTATTTCGGACATTTCTATACCGTTTTACCAGTAATAGTACTGATTTGAGGCCGAGGTCAGAGAGGAGATGGCAGAGGGGCAGTAAGTATATATTGAAGAGGGTGGAGGATAAGGAGGAACCCTGGGGGACACTTTGGGTCAGATGGATATGGGAGGATTCGGATTTGGGCGATTTTTACAGAGTAGGCTCTATTGTTTAAGTAGGAAGTGAACCAAAGTAGGACGATGCCAGTGATACCAATTTTGGATAATCAGTCCAGGAGGATCTTATGGCTAATGGTATCAAAGGCAGCAGAAATGTCAAGGAGGGCAAGAATAACAGATTGTCCATGGTCCATGCCTTTGAGTAAGGTGTCAGTTAACGAGAGTAGGAGACTTTCTGTATTGAGTGATTTACGGAAGCCAAATTGGGATGGGTGTAAGATGTCATGAACCTCAAGGTAATCGGAGAGCTGGGAGTTGACGATCTTTTCCAAAACTTTGGCTAAGAAGGGAAGGTTAGAGATGGGGCGGTAGTTAGAAGGATTGGAGGGGTCGAGGGTGGGTTTCTTAAGGAGGGGCTTGACCACAGCAAGTTTAAGGGGGTCTGGGACTTTACCATGGGCGAGAGAGCAATTAATAATATCAGCAAGGGGTTTAGAGATGATTGTGGGGATGGATAGTAGACTTTTTGTGGGTATGGTGTCAGAGGTGTGTGTGCGGGTTTGATTAAGGTAGATTCAATTTCTTTGGCAGAGGTTAACTCTAGGGAGACTAGATTGGTATTAGGATTTTTAGGGAGGGGGTTAGCAGGGATGGGTTTAGGAGAGAATTGAAGGAGGATATTAGCTATTTTGCTTTTGAAGAACTGGGCGAGTTCTTCACATTTACTACTGGCTTCTTCATCTGTAATGGGTGGGGTGCTAGATTTGGTGAGTTCCACCACGTAGAAGGATTAGAGGGGTCGAGGGTGGTCGAAGGGTGGTCGAAGATATGGCAGCTGAGATTCAATGCCAAGAAGTGCAAAGTCATGCATATGGGGAGTGGAAATCCGAATGAACTGTATTCGATGGGGGGGGGGGGGGGGGGGGGGAAGGCTGATGTGCACGGAACAGGAGAGGGACCTTGGGGTGATAGTGTCTAATGATATGAAGTCTGCGAAACAATGCGACAAGGCGATAGCAAAAGCCAGAAGAATGCTGGGCTGCATAGAGAGAGGAATATCGAGTAAGAAAAGGGAAGTGATTATTCCCTTGTACAGGTTCCTTGGTGAGGCCTCACCTGGAGTACTGTGTTCAGTTCTGGAGACCGTATCTACAAAAAGACAAAGACAAGATGGAAGCGGTACAGAGAAGGGCGACCAGGAAGGTGGAGGATCTTCATCGGATGACGTACGAGGAGAGATTGAAGAATCTAAATATGTACACCCTGGAGGAAAGGAGGAGCAGAGGTGATATGATAACAGACTTTCAGATACTTGAAAGGTTTTAAATGATTCAAAGACAACGACAAACCTTTTCCGTAGAAAAAAATCAGCAGAACCAGGGGTCACGATTTGAAGCTCCAGGGAGGAAGATTCAGAACCAAATGTCAGGAAGTATTTCTTCACGGAGAGGGTAGTGGATGCCTGGAATGCCCTTCCGGAGGAAGTGGTGAAGACCAGAACTGTGAAGGACTTCAAAGGGGCGTGGGATAAAACACTGTGGATCCATAAAGTCAAGAGGCCGCCAATGAAGAGTGGGTGACTCGCCAGAATGATGGCTACTGCCTGGAGACAATACCCTTATTCAATAAACATACACATGGTTACTGTGACTCCAACATCGATCTAAGCTTCAACAGCAAGAGGAAATGTGGAAAAAAGGATTTGCACTCACAAAGAGGGGAGTAGCTGGCTTGTTACGGCGGTTACTACCCCAAACCAAATAAGCCTGATACTTCACTTTCAATGCATATCCAGCATAGTTCTCTGCTTCAACGGCAGGGGAGAAGAAAAAAGGGTTCGCACTCACAAAGCGGGGGAGTAGCCTGGCTTGTTACGGCGGTTACTACCCCAAACCAAATGTGCTGATACTTCACTTTCGATGCATATCCAGCATGGCTCTCTGCTTCAACGGCATGGGAGAAAGACTGATACTTCACGCATATCCAGCATAGCTTCAACGGCAGGGGAGAAGAAAAAACGATTCGCACTCACAAAGCGGGGAGTAGCTGGCTTGTTACGGCGGTTACTACCCCAAACCAAATGTGCCTGATACTTCACTTTCAATGCATATCCAGCATGGCTCTCTGCTTCAACGGCATGGGAGAAAGACTGATACATCACGCATTTCCAGCATAGCTCTCTGCTTCAACCGCAGGGGAGAAGAAGAAAAACTGATACTTCACGCATATCCAGCATAGCTCTCTGCTTCAATGGCAGGGGAGAAGAAAAACTGATACTTCACGCATATCCAGCATAGCTCTCTGCTTCAACGGCAGGAGAGAAGAAAAACTGATACTTCACGCATATCCAGCATAGCTCCCTGCTTCAACGGCAGGGGAGAAAGAAAAACAACCAATAAGGGCTGTATAACATAGTCTGGGTAAAACAAATAAGCATGGGTGTTAGGGATGTGAATCGTGTCCTCGATCGTCTTAACGATCGATTTCGGCTGGGAGGGGGAGGGAATCGTATTGTTGCCGTTTGGGGGGGTAAAATATCGTGAAAAATCGTTAAAAATCGTTAAAAATCGAAAAATCGAAAATCGAAAAACCGGCACATTAAAACCCCCTAAAACCCACCCCCGACCCTTTAAATTAAATCCCCCACCCTCCCGAACCCCATCCCTCGCCGGAACACATCGTTAAAAATCGAAAAATTGAAAAATCGAAAAACCGGCAACACTAAAACCCCCTAAAACCCAACCCCCGACCCTTTAAATTAAATCCCCCACCCTCCCGAACCCCCCCCAAATAACTTAAATAACCTGCGGGTCCAGCGGCGGTCCGGAACGGGCTCCTGCTCCTCAATCTTGTCGTCTTCAGCCGGCGCCATTTTTCCAAAATGGCGCCGAAAAATGGCGGCGGCCATAGACGAAAAGATTGGACGGCAGGAGGTCCTTCTGGACCCCTGCTGGACTTTTGGCAAGTCTCGTGGGGGTCAGGAGGCCCCCCACAAGCTGGCCAAAAGTTCCTGGAGGTCCAGCGGGGGTCAGGGAGCGATTTCCCGCCGCGAATCGTTTTCGTACGGAAAAATGGCGCCGGCCATACGCGTATGGCCGGCGCCATTTTCCGTACAGAAAATGGCGCCGGCAGGAGATCGACTGCAGGAGGTCGTTCAGCGAGGGTTCCGGCGCCTCGCTGAACGACCTCCTGCAGTCGATCTCCTGCCGGCGCCATTTTCCGTACGAAAATGATTCGCGGCGGGAAATCGCTCCCTGACCCCCGCTGGACCTCCAGGAACTTTTGGCCAGCTTGTGGGGGGCCTCCTGACCCCCACGAGACTTGCCAAAAGTCCAGCGGGGGTCCGGAAGGACCTCCTGCCGTCCAATCTTTTTCGTCTATGGCCGCCGCCATTTTTCGGCGCCATTTTGGAAAATGGCGCCGGCTGAAGACGACAAGATTGAGGAGCAGGAGCCCATTCCGGACCGCTGCCGTTCCGGACCGCCGCTGGACCCACAGGTTATTTAAGTTATTTGGGGGGGGGGTTCGGGAGGGTGGGGGATTTAATTTAAAGGGTCGGGGGTGGGTTTTAGGGGGTTTTAGTGTGCCGGCTCACGATTCTAACGATTTATAACGATAAATCGTTAGAATCTGTATTGTATTGTGTTCCATAACGGTTTAAGACGATATTAAAATTATCGGACGATAATTTTAATCGTCCTAAAACGATTCACATCCCTAATGGGTGTAGCTTGCTTATTGCGGCGGTTACTACCCCTACTACCCCTAACTAATCAAGCTAGATATTTCACTTGGATGCAGCTCCATCACTGCTCTCTACATTAATGGTGGGGGTGGAAGGGAAATAGAACCAAGAGCTAAGAGAAACAGATAAGTATGAGAGAAAAAAATGTGTGAAGCTTGCTGGGCAGACTAGATGGGCCGTTTGGTCTTCTTCTGCCGTCATTTCTATGTTTCTATGTTTTTATGTATGCAAAGAGGGCTTTTGGATTGTATTGGTAATCATGGATTTTTGCAGCATAAAAGTCACGTTTGGTCTGGAGAATCAAGAGTCTGTAGGCATGGAGCGTGGATTTGTAGGAGTCCGCATGTTTTGTGATGGGGTTTTTACGCCATATTCTCTCTTTGATTCTCAGGTCATTTTTTAGTTCTTTTAGTTTGGGAGTGTACCATAGCTTTCTTGTACTGTGTGACTGAGGTATCTCTTTTACTAGTGAGTGGGCATAATTGGTTTGCTATAGTGGAGGTGATGTTGTTCCATGAGGCTAGAGCTGCATCTGGATTGGAAAGATCTAGATTGTTAAGAGACTTGGTGCAGGAGGAGATCAATTCGTCAGTGGAACAGGGTTTACGATAGGAGATGGTGTGGCTGTGGGTGTGGGTGGGAATGAAAGGGGCCTTTATGGTAAAGAATGCCTTGATGAGGGAATGGTCAGACCATGGGACAGGCGTGCAAATGGGTGAGTCCGGGGATTGAAGACTGGAATTGGTAAAAATGAGATCAAGGGTATGGCCTGCTTTGTGGGTGGGGGAGGAGATAAGTTGTTTGAAACCAAGGGCATATAAGGAATTGAGGAAGGTCTCGCAGGAGGATGTAGAGGGGGTATTATCCACATGAAGATTAAAGTCTCCTAAAATTACAGCAGGGGTGTCAATATTCAGATTATCAGATATGAACTCGATAAGGGGGGAGGGGTTGTGTTCCAAAAGGCCAGGTGGAGCATATATGAGACAGATTTGGAGCTCCTTGGATTTGAAGAGGCCGATTTCCAATCTATGGGGGGCGGTAATGTGTAGGAGTTTAAGTTTGAGGTGTTTTTTAGCTATTAGGAGTAAGCCACCCCCTCTTTTTTTGTCTCTCCATATGGGCTTAATCATGAAATCGAGTGGACACAGTTCATGTGATTTCATTTCTTGACTTTAGTTGCAATCATCTGAGCACAATCAGGATCATCCTGCCTCTGAATTAACCTATGAACATGCACATAAAAAGAGATCACATACACACAATGTAGCAGGAGATTTCTCCCGCACTGCAGGAATGTAATTATAACGCCCACGGTTGAGTAAGTTTACGTCTTGCAAGCAAGCTAAAGTATAATTCCATTAAAGTGGTTGTAATAATATTTTCTGTCATTTTAGAAATATTCTCATAAAAGAAATTTGAGAATATATCCCTTGGCATCTGAAGTACCGGCAACGCAAACTTGATACCAGAGAAGTCCCTGAGGCAGCTGGGATGCGAAACGTAATTACGTTGGACCGAACTCTGCTATCTCCCAAGTGAAATAGGGCTCTACTGTTTAAGGTAAGTACTAGGGATGTGCAGACCAAAAGTTTATGTTCATAAGTCCATAAGTCGAAAGGGGGGGTCAATTTCGGTCAATATGGACATATGGAGAATTCCATAAGTTGAGTCTATGTCCATACGTGCAAATAAAAATTTAAACCCCTCACCCTCCTTAATCCCCCCCCAAGACTTACCAAAACTCCCTGGTGGTCCAGCAGGGAGTCAGGACGCCATTTCTGAACTCCTTTTGGGTGCAACGAGGGTCCCGGAGCGAACGCGCGGGGAATCACGTGACGCCGCGTCACTCCGACATGACGCCGACGTCACGTGCTCCTCGCAAAGGAGTTCAGAAATGGCGTCCTGACTCCCTGCTGGACTACCAGGTAGTTTTGGTAAGTCTTGGGGGGGGATTAAGGAGGGTGAGGGGTTTAAATTTTTATTTAGGATCAACAATCGCGATTTCCAACGTATTCAACATAGCTATGTTGAATACATTGGAAATCCGATCGTTTTCGCCTCATCACTTTTTTAAGTTAAAAAAAAAAAAAAGTTGCGTTTTACATTTAAGTTCAAAACGAATGCACACCCCTAGTAAGTACCCATAACTTGATATGGACTGAACTCTGCTATCTTCCGAGTGAAATGGGGCTCTATTGTTTAAGGGAAGTACCCATAACTTGATATCTCGAGAAAGAACTAAAAGTGATAAAATTGAATTTTACTATAATCTCGAAAAAGATAAAAAAAGAAAAAGGGATAAAATACATTATACGACCAATGATTAAAGATGGCTCTCTAAGCAGTATAGCAAATGGGCGGCAATGCCCAAGAATACTGTAGAGCGTTATGAAGGTCGTTCATGAAAAATAAGAGTGTTTTGTGACATTGGGTTTTCTATAAAGACGTCCTCCTGAATATATAGTATTTGAATCGTCAAAAAACGTAAAAAGAGTATTTGTTATATGTTCTTTTTAAAAGTGCCAGGTTCTTTTATTTCTAGTCTCATGTGGTGCCTGAGATTTTAGTTTTCCTGAGATTTCTTCGGTTTTCTTGTGATATGTTATTTTCCTGAGTTTATAATTCAAGTTGTTAAGATACCAATGATTTTTTAATAATAAATCTTTTTATTATTTTGCTGACATCCTGTGGTCTTCACTGACTACCAAGAAATTCACCATCGGTCTTGAGCTGAGTTTGGATCTCAATCTGATACCCCAAGTAAGTCCTGCTGACCCCAGCACCCGAGGGCTCAACCTAAGGGGAACGTGGGTTGGTATTGGTGAAGTTAGCAGGGTTCACTTTTGACCAGTCTTGCCTCTTGAAGGAAGGATTCCTTTTCAAGAACTGGATCACCTTTCTTCATGACTTTCAGGTTAAAGCACCGTTTTTAAGTTTTTTAACTTGTATACTCTATGGTAACAATACTTTGTACCGACCTTTCTTCTTTCCAGCTTGTTGTAAGCTTTCCAAGTTCTCTCCCCTGTTGATTGTAACTTTGACTTATTCCTACCTTTTGTTATCTTTCGTTTACTTGAATTGTTACTCTAGTTCTCCCTCTGTTAAACTGTAAACCGATCTGATATGGTTATTTACTATGAAGGTCGGTATAAAAAACTGTTAAATAAATAATAAATAAATGCCAGGGGTCCACTTCAGTACAGCTCAGAACAACCCCATTCTCTCTTCAGAGTAGATTCCATTTACCATCACACACTGTCTTCTATCCATCAACCAGTTTGTAATCCATGCCACCACCTTGGTTCTCACTCCCAAGCTTCTCATTTCATTCACATGCCTCCTATGCGAGACTGATCAAAAGCTTTGCTGAAATCCAAGTAGGTCATAACAAGTGCTCTTCCTCGATCTAATTCTTTGGTCATCCAATCAAAAAAGTCAATCAAATTTGTCTGGCAGGATCTTACCCTGGTGAATCCATGCTGCCTCAGCTCCAGCAATCCTCCTAACTGTAGATAGTTCACTATTCTTTTCTTCAGCAGAGTCTCCATTAATTTTCCCACCACCAAGGTAAAACCTACCATCCTTCTTGTGTGTCTGTTTCTTGTATTTTTCTTATTTATTTATTTAAAAATATTTGAATATTTCTTTACAAATTTCAACAAATCACCCAAACCGATTGTACAAAATTTAAATATCAATTTACAATACATGAAAAACCTAACAAAACTAAAGCATACTTTTATGACATAAAACATCTCTTCCTTGCTGTCTTTCTCTCTCTCTTTCACCCTCTTTCTTTCTCTCTTTCTCTCCCTCTCACTCTCTTTCTCTCCCTGTCTCTCTTTCCTAGATCTTCATTCCCTTGACTCACCAACGTGCCTGTGCTTAGCTCTGGCTAACCATTGCCTTGCATTAGGAGCCAGCACCACAGGGAAAGGAGAACATTAGCAGCCCCGTGGTGCCATATATAAATAGTGCATGTGTGCGTGTGGGAAAAGCAAGATGTGCTGTACAGAAATCAAGTTTATTTTATTTTCTTCTTCTCCATCAGACTCTCTGATGATAAAGAGGAAGGAGATGGGGAAAGAGCTTGGCAATTGGTTTGCTTGCAACCCCGAACATCTTACCCTCTTGCTGTCTATGTTCCGACATCATAAACTGTTTTCTATTAATTTATTGTTAGTTTTTATGTTTTTATGCAAATACATGATGTAATCCACCTTGAACTCTGGATATGGGCAGAATGTAAATCTTTTAAATAATGTAGTCTGGGGCTAAAATAAATATTTATAATATTTTCTCCTTGAGATCCCAAACGTTAAACAGATTAATGGATAAGGAGTGAGGACCCAGCAAAGCTGCTCATTTCACAGCTTTGGCTGTCCAGGCTTGGACTGGAGCCCCGTTTCAAAGAGGGGAGCCCTGGGGAGGGTGATGATTTGGATGAACTGAACCAAATCATGATGAACCTAGAAGATGTAGTAGCCCAGATTGACAAACTAGATTAGAAAATCACCTGGACTGGATGGATGCATCCCAGGGTTCTGAAAGAACTAAAAAATGAGATTTCAGATCTCTTAGTAAAAGTTTGTATTCTGTTATTAAAATTGTCCATTGTACCTAAAGAATGGTGGGTGGCCAATGTAACCCCAATATTTAGAAAGGGCTCCAGGGCTGATCTGGGAAACTATAGACCAGTGAGCCTGACTTCAGTGCCGGGAAAAATAATGGAAACTATTCTAAAGATCAAAATCACAGAGCATATAGAAAGACATGTTTTAATGGAACACAGTCAGCATGGATTTACCCAAGGCAAATGTTGCTCAGAAATCTGCTTCATTTTTTTAAAGGGATTAATAAACATGTGGATAAAGGTGAACCGGTAGATGTAATGTATTCGGATTTTCAGAAGGCGATCCACAAAGTTCCTCATGAGAGGCTTCTAAGAAAACTAAAAAGTCATGTGGTAGGAGACAATGTCCTTTTGTGAATTACAAACTGGTTAAAAGACAGGAAACAGATTTTCAGTGGAAAAAGGTAAATGGAGAGCTTCAGGGATCTGTACTTGGACCAGTGCTTTTCAATATATTTATAAATAATCTGAAAAGGCATACAAAGAGTGAGGAGATCAAATTTGCAGATGACACAAAATTATTCAGAGTAGTTAAATCACCTGTGGATTGTAATAAATTGCAGGAGGACCTTGAGAGACTGGAGGACTGGGCATCCAAATGTTCGAAGACATTTAGGGGTAGATTTTATAAAGTTGCGCACGGGCATCCATGTGTACGCACTACACAGCGCATGCACATGGATGCCCAATTTTATAACATGTGCACGCAGTTGCATGCATGTTATAAAATCAGGGGGTCGGTGCCCACGGCCTTCCCCAGTTCCCTCCAAAATCGGAGTGGCCTGGGGGGGAACTTCCCAACCGCCTACTCTAACCTCCCTTCCCCTTCCCCTAACCAACCTGACCCCTATCCCTGTCCTATCCCCCCCCCCCCCAAAAAAAATATTTTACCTGCTGCGCCTGCCTAGGAGCAGGCGCAGGTTGCGCAAGCCGCTACCCGGCCGCCACCCGGCCAGCACGTGATCCTTCAACACAACGGCCAATGGCCACTGTGCCAGAGGCCTCTGGTCCCCCCCATGCCCCGGACCACCCCACCCCCTCCCTGAAGGCCCAAGACTTAGCCGTGTCCCGAGGCTTTACGCGCGTTGCCGGGCCTTTGTAAAATAGGCCCGGCGCGCGTAGGACTTTTAAAATCTAGCCCTTAATGTGGACAAGTGCAAGGTGATGCATAAAGGAAAAATGACCCATGATGTAGTTACATGATTAGTATGTTTATACTATTATGATTAATATATCTATTATATTTCTTGATTTTATTGTTTAATGGCTGAGGATTTATGATAGTTCAGTTTTTCCATTGTTGCATTGCATAGAGTCTGACGTAATGGTTTCCAATTCAGTTTTTGTCTGGATGTTTCTATAATATTTTATGGTTTCTATTTTTCTGTATTTGGTGAGGGTCTGCCTGTGTTCTGTATGTGTGACTGAGGAGAGGTCTTCTGCTACCGTGTAGGAATTTACAGCAGTTTGGATAGTTCTGTTTTTCTAATAGAAGGTGTATTGGTCTTTTAGGGCCTGGTGAAATACATGGCAGTGTTGCCTTTTCATAGGTAAACTTGTTACTTTTTAAGTGCTAGCAGTTAGTGTGGTTTTGGTGCGGTAGGTTTGTTACATTTTAATTGTAATTTACTCATGGCTTTCTGAGGGTGCGCACACCTATCACACATCACAATAACCCAAATGCCATAGTAGTACATATAAATATAATATACATGTTGTGATAATTTTATCTCAAAAGGCTGTGTTTTGAATATTCCTTTTGTTGTAATATCTGTTTTATAAATGCATAATTCTTAACTGTGTGCACGGTCGGGGGGTGCCAAGGGTGTAAGGTTTGCCTAGGGCACTTAATAGTTAGTCTTACACTGGCCATGGGCTCCAATGCAGAGGGTGAAGACAAGGAAGGTGGTGGGTGATCCTTTTTATTTATTTATTTATTTTTTATTTATGCCATTTTAGAATACATAGGAAAATATACAGATACATCATAGGTTCATTGAAATAACACATCAAATAGTCTAATATCATACTATCTGTATGTCAGAAGAAATCCCCAAGAAGAAAAAATACATCAATATAAGCGGTTACATGAAATAAGAGAAAAACTCCTCTTGAACAAATGAATTATTATAGGGATGTGAATCGTTTTAGGACGATTAAAATTATCGTCCGATAATTTTAATATCGTCTTAAACCGTTATGGAACACAATACAATAGAGATTCTAACGATTTATCGTTATAAATCGTTAGAATCGTGAGCCGGCACACTAAAACCCCCTAAAACCCACCCCCGACCCTTTAAATTAAATCCCCCACCCTCCCGAACCCCCCCCAAATGACTTAAATAACCTGCGGGTCCAGCGGCGGTCCGGAACGGCAGCGGTCCGGAACGGGCTCCTGCTCCTGAATCTTGTTGTCTTCAGCCGGCGCCATTTTCCAAAATGGCGCCGAAAAATGGCGGCGGCCATAGACGAACACGATTGGACGGCAGGAGGTCCTTCCGGACCCCCGCTGGACTTTTGGCAAGTCTCGTGGGGGTCAGGAGGCCCCCCACAAGCTGGCCAAAAGTTCCTGGAGGTCCAGCGGGGGTCAGGGAGCGATTTCCCGCCGCGAATCGTTTTCGTACGGAAAATGGCGCCGGCAGGAGATCGACTGCAGGAGGTCGTTCAGCGAGGCGCCGGAACCCTCGCTGAACGACCTCCTGCAGTCGATCTCCTGCCGGCGCCATTTTCCGTACGAAAACGATTTGCGGCGGGAAATCGCTCCCTGACCCCCGCTGGACCTCCAGGAACTTTTGGCCAGCTTGTGGGGGGCCTCCTGACCCCCACGAGACTTGCCAAAAGTCCAGCGGGGTCCGGAAGGACCTCCTGCCATCCAATCGTGTTCGTCTATGGCCGCCGCCATTTTTCGGCGCCATTTTGGAAAATGGCGCCGGCTGAAGACAACAAGATTCAGGAGCAGGAGCCCGTTCCGGACCGCTGCCGTTCCGGACCGCCGCTGGACCCGCAGGTTATTTAAGTCATTTGGGAGGGGTTCGGGAGGGTGGGGGATTTAATTTAAAGGGTCGGGGGTGGGTTTTAGGGGGTTTTAATGTGCCGGTTTTGCGATTTTTTGATTTTTCGATTTTTAACGATTTTTCACGATATTTTACCCCCCCAAACGGCAACAATACGATTCCCTCCCCCTCCCAGCCGAAATCAATCGTTAAGACGATCGAGGACACGATTCACATCCCTAAATTATTAGATTACACCTAGTCTATTCTATCAATTAGCCTTAATATCTACGGCTAAAGACCCTTGGGTAGTGGAACCAAGAAATAATCGTAATTGGGAAGTTTCATAGAAAATATATTTCTGATTTTGGCTCAGGATTTCGCATCTACATGGGAATTTCAATATCATTCCCCCCCCCCCCCCCCCCCTTACTTTCTATTTCTGTTCTGAAAGCTAGGAATTTTTTTCATCTCTCTTGAGTTATTCTGGAGAGATCAGGAAAAATCCAAATTTGAGCTCCATTAAATTTTTCTAATCTTTTCTTCATATATAAGCAAAATACAGCTTCCCTATCAGCTGCAAACGCAAAAGATACATGCAGTATAGCTCTATTATCAATTAGGGATGTGAATCGTTTTTTGACGATTTAAAATATCGTCCGATATATTTTAAATCGTCAAAAATCGTTAGGGCCACGATACAATACCAATTCCCCCGATTTATTGTTAAAAAATCGTAAATCGGGGGAAGGGGGAGGGCAGGAAAACCGGCACACTAAAACCCCCTAAAACCCACCCCCGACCCTTTAAATTAAATCCCCCACCCTCCCGAACCCCCCCCCCAATGCTTTAAATTACCTGGGGATCCAGCGGTGGTCCAGAACGGCAGCGGTCCGGAACGGCCCCCTCAATTGCATCGTGTTGTCTTCAGCCGGCGCCATTTTGCAAAATGGCCGCCGCAAAATGGCGGCGGCCATAGACCAAAAGGATTCGACGCAGGAGGTCGTTCCGGACCCCCGCTGGACTTTTGGCAAGTCTTGTGGGGGTCAGGAGGCCCCCCCCAAGCTGGCCAAAAGTTCCTGGGAGTCCAGCGGGGTTCCGGGAGCGATTTCTTGCCGCGAATCGTTTTCCGTACGGAAAATGGCGCCGGCAGGAGATCGACTTCAGGAGGTCGTTCAGCGGGGGTTCCGGCGCCATTTTCCGTACGGAAAACGATTCGCGGCAAGAAATCGCTACCGGAACCCCGCTGGACTCCCAGGAACTTTTGGCCAGCTTGGGGGGGCCTCCTGACCCCCACAAGACTTGCCAAAAGTCCAGCGGGGGTCCGGAACGACCTCCTGCGTCGAATCCTTTTGGTCTATGGCCGCCACCATTTTGCGGCGGCCATTTTGCAAAATGGCGCCGGCTGAAGACAACACGATGCAATTGAGGGGGCCGTTCCGGACCGCCGCCGTTCTGGACCACCGCTGGATCCCCAGGTAATTTAAAGCATTGGGGGGGGGGGGGTTCGGGAGGGTGGGGATTTAATTTAAAGGGTCGGGGTGGGTTTTAGGGGGTTTTAGTGTGCTGGCTCACGATTTTAACGATTTTCACGATAGTTTACACACCCAAATGGCAACAATATGATTCCCTCCCCCTCCCAGCCGAAATCGATCGTTAAGACGATCGAGGACACGATTCACATCTCTATTATCAATAGGAGTATCTATAGTGGTTTCTATTAAGAACATAAGAACATAAGAAATTGCCATGCTGGGTAAGACCAAGGGTTCATCAAGCCCAGCATCCTGTTTCCAACAGAGGACAAAACCAGGCCACAAGAACCTGGCAATTACCCAAACACTAAGAAGATTCCATGCTACTGATGCAATTAATAGCAGTGGCTATTCCCTAAGTAAACTTGATTAATAGCCGTTAATGGACTTCTCTTCCAAGAACTTATCCAAACCTTTCTTGAACCCAGCTACACTAACTGAACTAACCATATCCTCTGGCAACAAATTCCAGAGCTTTATTGTGCATTGAGTGAGAAAGAATTTTCTCCGATTAGTCTTAAATGTGCTACTTGCTAACTTCATGGAATGCCCCCAAGCCCTTCTATTATTCGAAAGTGTAAATAACCGAGTCACATCTACTCATTCAAGACCTCTCATGATCTTAAAGACCTCTATCATATCCCCCCTCAGCCGTCTCTTGTTTTACTCATAGTTTCTCGTTTTTTCCCCAAGGTGAAGTCCGGTTTTAATTCTATATAGTTTCCTGTTGGTTTAGATTAATTGAAGAAAAGCCACGCACCCCTTTGGGGGCTGGCTTTTATGCCCAGCCAGTCACCTCTAGATGACGTCAGTGTGCCGAGGAAATTAACTCAGCAGGTCACAGGTGCCGGGAAATGCTCTCACCCCATCCTTGCCGCCGACATATATTGTGCGGTATCTCCTCCACCTCCGGGTGATCCTTTTTAAAAGTTTAGGTCGCTGGAAAGAGCTGGGCATTTTTGGTGGCCCCAGAAAGAGACTGAATGAAAGTTGGGGGAGGGGCAGCACAATAATTCTTTGCACAGGGTAGCAAAAAAGCTAGCAGCGGCCCTAGAAACATAGAAATGATGGCAGAAGAAGACCAAACGGCCCATCCAGTCTGCCCAGCAAGCTTTCGCACTTTTTCTTTTCTCTCACATACTTATCTGTTTCTCTTGGCTCTTAGTAACCTTTTTTTATTCTATTTCCCTTCCACCCCCACCTTTAATGTAGAGAGCAGTGTTGGAACTGCATCTAAGTGAAATAATTTAATTTAGTTAGGGGTATTAACCACCACAGTAAGCAAGCTACACCCATGCTTATCTGTTTATTCAGACTGTGTAATTCAGTCCTTGTTGATTGTTGCCTGAATATAGATCCACCTTTCTTCATTCCCCCCTGCCTTTGAAGCAGAGAGCTATGCTGGCTATGTATTGAAAGTGAAATATCAGACTTGCTCCCCTGCCGTTGAAGCAGAGAGCTATGCTGGATATGCGTGAAGTGTCAAACTTCCTCCCCTGCCGTTGAAGCAGAGAGCTATGCTGGATTTGCATTGAAAGTGAAGTATCAGGTATTTTTTGGTTTGGGGTAGTAACCGCCATAACAAGCTAGCTACTCCCCTGCTTTTATGTGATTGCAAATCCTTTTTTCCACATTTCCTCTTGCCGTTGAAGCATACAGCAATGTTGGAGTCACATTATTGAATAACGATATTTATCTCCAGGTAGTAGCCATCATTCCCTCAAGCTACCCCCATGGCTCTTCTCTTCATTCACATCCTCTAGAATTTATGGATCCACAGTGTTTATCCCATGCTCCTTTGAAATCCTTCACAGTTTTGGTCTTCACCACTACCTCCGGAAGGGCGTTCCAGGTATCCACCACCCTCTCCGTGAAGAAATACTTCCTGACATTGGTTCTGAGTCTTCCTCCCTGGAGTTTTAAATCGTGACCCCTGGTTCTGCTGATTTTTTGCAACGGAAAAGGTTTGTCATTGTCTTTGGATCATTAAAACCTTTCAAGTATCTGAAAGTTTGAATCATATCCCCCCTGCTCCTCCTTTCCTCCAGGGTGTATATATTTAGATTCTTCAATCTCTCCTCATAAGGACCTCAATATACTGCTCAGGTATAACACGTGCTCACAACAGCTGTCTGCAACTGGTTTCAGGCTACCTCCAACTGGGCTACAGATTCTAGGCACCCTCAGTATTCTATGTTCCTCATTTAAATCACACACTTTGAGTTGTGAATATTAAGTTATTCTTGAAACAGCAGGAGCATTCTCCACTCCTGAAACAACAATGCTGTTTTTTTTCTGCTTTTTAGAATAGCCAGATGTTGGCACCCTGCAAAGAGAACCACAATTAATGTTAAAAACACACACAATAAGTTCCCACAGAGCACTAAAGATGCACAGCAGGGTGACAGTAGTCAAGGAGACTCAAGGAACATAAGAACATAAAAAATTGCCATGCTGGGTCAGACCAAGGGTCCATCAAGCCCAGCATCCTGTTTCCAACAGAGGCCAAAACCAGGCCACAAGAACCTGGCAATTACCCAAACACTAAGAAGATCCCATGCTACTGATGCAATTAATAGCAGTGGCTATTCCCTAAGTAAACTTGATTAATAGCTGTTAATGGACTTCTCCTCCAAGAACTTATCCAAACCTTTTTTGAACCCAGCTACACTAACTGCACTAACCACATCCTCTGGCAACAAATTCCAGAGCTTTATTGTGCATTGAGTGAAAAAGAATTTTCTCCAATTAGTCTTAAATGTGCTACTTGCTAACTTCATGAAATGCCCCCTAGTCCTTCTATTATTCGAAACTGTAAATAACCGAGTCACATCTACTTGTTCAAGACCTCTCATGATCTTAAAGACCTCTATCATATCCCCCCTCAGCCGTCTCTTCTCCAAGCTGAACAGCCCTAACCTCTTCAGCCTTTCCTCATAGGGGAGCTGTTCCATCCCCTTTATCATTTTGGTTGCCCTTCTCTGTACCTTCTCCATCGCAACTATATCTTTTTTGAGATGTGGCGACCAGAATTGTACACAGTATTCAAGGTGTGGTCTCACCATGGAGCGATATAGAGGCATTACAACATTTTCCGTTTTATTAACCATTCCCTTCCTAATAATTCCTAACATTCTGTTTGCTTTTTTGACTGCTGCAGCACACTGAGCTGATGATTTTAAAGTATTATCCACTATGATGCCTAGATCTTTTTCCTGGCTAATAGCTCCTAATATAGAACCTAACATCGTGTAAATAAAGCAAGGATTATTTTTCCCTATATGCAACACCTTGCACTTGTCCACATTAAATTTCATCTGCCATTTGGATGCCCAATCTTCCAGTCTTGCAAGGTCCTCCTGTAATGTATCACAGTCTGCTTGTGATTTAACTACTCTGAATAATTTTGTATCATCTGCAAATTTGATAACCTCACTCGTCGTATTCCTTTCCAGATCATTTATATAAATATTGAAAAGCACCGGTCCAAGTACAGATCCCTGAGGCACTCCACTGTTTACCCTTTTCCACTGAAAAAATTGACCATTTAATCCTACTCTCTGGAAGGAAACTGGTAGCAGTGGTGGGATTGGAAGCTAGGTTTTTGGGTCTCACAGTGAGTTGGTAACACCTGTGGGAATAGCTGCTATAGAGACTTGAGGTAGGAAGCTGGGTTTCTGGGTGTCACACAGAACTGGTGGCAGAGGTAGGATTGGAAGCTTTGTTTCTGGGTCTCACAGTGTGTTGGTGACACCTATGGAAATAGCAGCTGCATTTCCGCAAGTCACAATGAGTTTGTGGCAGTGGTGGGGTTGGAAGCTGGGCCTCCAAATATCACACTAATAGAACTGGTGTTATAGAAAGTTGGGATTGAAAGCTGGGTTTCTGGGTCTCACAGTGAGTTGGTGACACCTGTGGAAATAGCAGCTGCATTTATGCAAGTCATAATGAGCTTGTGACAGTGGTGAAGTTGGAAGCTGGGTCTCCAAATATCACACTAATAGAACTGGTGTTATAGAGACTTGGGATAGGAAGCTGAATTTCTGGGTCACACAGAATTGGTGGCAGAGGTGGGATTGGAAGCTGGGTTTCTGGGTCTCACAGTGAGTTGGTAACACCTGTGTGTTATGGTTTTGAGGTGTTGGAGTGGATTTTTGGGTACTGTGGTGATGGCCACTCCCACAGGGAGGAGCCCCGAGAGGAACCACAGTACTAGACTAGACTCGGGACATGTAAACACAGAAGATTTACCTTTATTATACAGCAGGATGATACCACCAGAGGTAGCAGTAGTGAGGTGATCCAGTAAAAGCAGTCCAGGGGCCCTCTGCAGAGGAGACCCGTCTCACAATGGTAGATGTCAGTAGCTCTCAGTGGTATATGGAGACCCGAATGTAGGTTCCCAATGCTGAGCTGTAGGTGAGATAGACTGACAAAGTTTAGATTACTCACTAAGGGGGTCATTTATCAAAATGCGATAAGGCATTTTTGCATGCATTAAGGACTTATCGCATGTGAAAACATGTTTAACGCATGCGTTCGCACCATATCGTATGGTGTGATGCAAATTCAGAAAATAGGAGGAGTGTGGGCTGGGTTAGCCTGTCTGTGAAGAGCTATTGCACAGCCATAATGCTGATTTTAACTACACCTCTTTGGATTGCGTTAGCTGCTATGACTGTGTGGTAAGGTTTCATTGCCCTTTGTGATGTCTCCCATAAGTCCTATTTCAGGTGAATTGACAGGTCCAGGGGAGAGGGAGAGGGACTGGCCATAATGTCATTCCCATAGGTAGGTATTTGTATCCCTATGGTAGGCCCAGCTAGTAACTCGAGGTGGGGTTTAGTTAAGAGTGTAGGGGGTTAGGGGCCACTTTGACATTCTACGTGACACCTACGAACAGAACAGGTCTTTTGTGAAGATTTGATGGCCTTCGGAGTGAGGAAACTCACTCCAAGATGAGATTTGGGCAATGTTCTCTCAACCTAGCTTGATGGACTCTCTACCTGGGTAATATCAAGCTAGGTTGAGAGAACATTGCCCAAATCTCATCTTGGAGTGAGTTTCCTCACTCCGAAGGCCATCAAATCTTCACAAGAGACCACTGTTCTGTTTGTAGGTGTCATGGAGAATGTCAAAGTGGCCCCTAACCCCCTACACTCTTACCTAAACCCCACCTCGAGTTACTAGGTGGGCCTACCATGGGGATACAAATACCTACCTATGGGAATGACATTATGGGCAGTCTCTCTCTCTCTCTCTCTCTCTCTCTCTCTCTCTCTCTCTCTCTCTCTCTCTCTCTCTCTCTCTCTCTCTCTCTCTCTCTCTCTCTCTCTCCATTAAACATGGTCCCCCAGTGGTTGAATGTAGGAAATACAACAGAACTGGCACTTATCACAGAATCTGAAAATGGTATCACAATTTGTGCTAACTTAGCTCTTCACACAGGTTATTAGCATAAAACACATCCCTTTTGCTATCACATGCAGTAGTTGGATTGCAGGCACCAAGGTAGGGAGAGCAGGCCCTTGAGGAGCGAGTACCTGGTATCCCATATAGGCACCTGAAAGAAAACATAGGGCCCCCGAGGAGCGGGTAACCAGGTTAGATGAAATACCTCGAAGGATAGAGAGAGCTTGAAGTGGCAGAGTAGCTTAGACCAGAGGAGTATCCAATCCAATCCTCAAATTGTTAGCAAACGAAGGGCGGGCTAAATACCTGGATGGCGTGACATCACTCAAGGGGGATGCCCCCGAGGTTCCTGCCATGACGTGGATAAAGACGTGGGTGGCATGCGTGCGCGCACCTAGGAGGTCCTCAGGAGAAACATGGTGGAGAGAGAGCATGCAGATGTAGCGGTAGCCATCTTCCCAAGGCTAGTGGGGAGAGCAGAGAGAAAGGTGAGGCACAGAGGTCGAAGCCGCCTGAGACCGACGGGCGCAACAGTGTGGAAATAGCAGCTGCATTTCTGCAAGTCACAATGAGTTTGTGGCAGTGGTGGGGTTGGAAGCTGGGTCTCCAAATATCACACTAATAGAACTGGTGCTATAGAGACTTGGGATAGGAAGCTGGGTTTCTGGGTGTCACACAGAATTGGTGGTAGAGGTGGGATTGGAAGCTGGGTTTCTGGGTCTCATAGTGAGTTGGTGACACCTGTGGAAAAAGCAGCTGCATTTCTGCAAGTCACAATGAGTTTGTGGCAGTGGTGGGGTTGGAAGCTGGGTCTCCAAATATCACACTAATAGAACTGGTGCTATAGAGACTTGGGATAGGAAGCTGAATTTCTGGGTGTCACACAGAATTGGTGACAGTGGTGGGATTGGAATCCAGGTCTCCAGGTGGGCTCTATCATTCCAAGTAGGTGTCAATGAAATTTCCATTTTGTAACTAAATGTTGATGGTTCCTGCCCTTGCAGTTTTCCTTCAAATGATCTAGTGGTAGCAAGCATAACTCTCCCTTTCTGGTGCAGAACTCTTGGCTTTCCTTAAAATAGGAATTGAAGAGAAAAAAAAAAGGTTCTGGGATCTTATTTATAAAATTACAAGCCGTTAAGCCCGTTAAAACGGGCTACATCCCTCTGTCTCTCACCTCCCCCTCTTTCTCTCTCCCCTCACTCTTCACCACCCCCTCCCTCACCCACTCCTCCCCACCCTCCCTCTCCTATCACTCAGTCCCTCCCTCCCACTCAGTCTCACTCACTCCCTCCCCCCTCTCTCCCTCCCTCTCACTCACTCAGTCCCACTCACTCTCCCTCAGTCCCCACTCCCTCCGTCCTCTCCCTCAGTCCCACTCCCTCCCTCCTCTCCCTGTCAGAATTGGTGACAGTGGTGGGATTGGAATCCAGGTCTCCAGGTGGGCTCTATCATTCCAAGTAGGTGTCAATGAAATTTCCATTTTGTAACTAAATGTTGATGGTTCCTGCCCTTGCAGTTTTCCTTCAAATGATCTAGTGGTAGCAAGCATAACTCTCCCTTTCTGGTGCAGAACTCTTGGCTTTCCTTAAAATAGGAATTGAAGAGAAAAAAAAAAAGGTTCTGGGATCTTATTTATAAAATTACAAGCCGTTAAGCCCGTTAAAACGGGCTACATCCCTCTGTCTCTCACCTCCCCCTCTTTCTCTCTCCCCTCACTCTTCACCACCCCCTCCCTCACCCACTCCTCCCCACCCTCCCTCTCCTATCACTCAGTCCCTCCCTCCCACTCAGTCTCACTCACTCCCTCCCCCCTCTCTCCCTCCCTCTCACTCACTCAGTCCCACTCACTCTCCCTCAGTCCCCACTCCCTCCGTCCTCTCCCTCAGTCCCACTCCCTCCCTCCTCTCCCTCCGTCCCACTCCCTCCCTCCCTCTCTCTCCCTCAGTCCCACTCCCTCCCTCAGTCCCTCCCCCTCACTCAATCCCTCCCTCCCACTCAGTCACTCCCTCCCCCCTCCCTCTCACTCACTCAGTCCCACTCACTCTCCCTCAGTCCCACTCCCTCCCTCTCTCTCCCAGTCCCACTCCCTCCCTCAGTCCCACTCCCTCCCTCTCACTCAGTCCCTCCCCCTCACTCAATCCCTCCCTCTCACTCAGTCACTCCCTCCCACTCTCTCTCTCCGTCCCTCCCTCCCACTCAGTCCGTCCCTCCCTCTCTCTCTCTTCTCCCTCCCTCGCTACCGCCCGCTACCGCCGTCGCCGCTACCGCCGTCGCTACCGCCGCCACTCGCTACCGCTGTCGCCGCCCGCTGCCGGCCGCTGCTGCCACTGGACGCCGCCATTTTTTTTTCGTTCTGAAGCTGCCTCAGAGCGACGTGCTCGCCCGCACATGCGCGGTAGAGCTGGTCTCTACTGCGCATTTGCGGGCCGTCGGTCACAGGCCATTTATAAGGTAGATTGCAGCAACAAGAAACATTCCAAGAACAAACTGGAGACAGAGGAGCCCCTCCAACTGTACCCCACCCTTTACACTTCCATCTACACTCCTGTACCCCTCAAGTCTACCCCTGAACCCCTCCAACTATACCCCACCCTGTACACTTCCATCTATACTCCTGTACCCCTCAACTCTACCCCGTACTCCTCCATCTGTACCCCACCCTGTACACTTCCATCTATACTCCTGTACCCCTCAACTCTACCCCGTACTCCTCCATCTGTACCCCACCCTGTACACTTCCATCTATACTCCTGTACCCCTCAACTCTACCCCGTACTCCTCCATCTGTACCCCACCCTGTACGCTTCCATCTATACTCCTGTACCCCTCAACTCTACCCCGTACTCCTCCATCTGTACCCCACCCTGTACGCTTCCATCTATACTCCTGTACCCCTCAACGCTACCCCTGAACCCCTCCAACTGTACCCCACCCTGTACACTTTCATCTATACTCCTGTACCCCTCAACTCTACCCCCGTACTCCTCCAACTGTACCCCACCCTGTACACTTCCATCTATACTCCTGTACCCCTCAACTCTACCCCCGTACTCCCCGATCTGTACCCCACCCTGTACACTTCCATCTATACTCCTGTACCCCTCAACTCTACCCCTGAACCCCTCCAACTGTACCCCACCCTGTACACTTCCATCTATACTCTTGTACCCCTCAACTCTACCCCCGTACTCCCCGATCTGAACCCCACCCTGTACACTTCCATCTATACTCCTGTACCCCTCAACTCTACCCCTGAACCCCTCCAACTGTAACCCACCCTGTACACTTCCATCTATACTCCTGTACCCCTCAACTCTACCCCCGTACTCTCCGATCTGTACCCCACCCTGTACACTTCCATCTATTCTCCTGTACCCCTCAACTCTACCCCCGTACTCCTCCAACTCTACCTCTCCGTAATACAAGGAAGGGGAACAGGAAGGGGTTCTGAGACCAACAGATATTAGGGTTCATCATGTCCCACACTCCTAAAGGCAGAAGGGAATTACAGTCCATGGCTGGTTTGATGTTCCTAATTTTAGAAGGACTTACAAAAAATGCAAAAAGGGCTGAGCAAGAAAGGTGATGACCGACAACCAGGAAATAAAAAAAGCTCAATGGAAGGAGCGTCCTACCTTCACCAAAATCCAGAACAGAAGCTGCACCAGGATCATGAGTAACCAGCCCGAGAACAGCTCCAACTCCAATTCTTGCACCTGTGGGATGAAGGGCAGCTTCTTCTGACAAGGCTGGAGGGGAATGGAGGAGAGGATTCCGCGAAGAATCAACGGCCAGTGGACCCAATTCCTCTGCTGAATGCCCAGGACTTTAACTTACAGACTGCAAAGGGACCAAACTCAGCCCCTGAATTGCTGGTCCCTGAGCTTTCATGCCGACCCTGAAGCCCGGCCTCTATAGTGCCAGTCTGTTCAGTCTCTCTCAGCTGGAGACCTCTATCCCCAGCCTCTCTAGTGCCAGTCTGTTCAGTCTCTCTCAGCTGGAGACCTCTATCCCCAGCCTCTATAGTGCCAGTCTGTTCAGTCTCTCTCAGCTGGAGACCTCTATCCCCAGCCTCTATAGTGCCAGTCTGTTCAGTCTCTCTCAGCTGGAGACCTCTATCCCCAGCCTCTATAGTGCCAGTCTGTTCAGTCTCTCTCAGCTGGAGACCTCTATCCCCAGCCTCTATAGTCTCTCTCAGCTGGAGACCTCTATCCCCAGCCTCTATAGTGCCAGTCTGTTCAGTCTCTCTCAGCTGGAGACCTCTCTCCCCAGCCTCTATAGTGCCAGTCTGTTCAGTCTCTCTCAGCTGGAGACCTCTATCCCCAGCCTCTATAGTCTCTCTCAGCTGGAGACCTCTATCCCCAGCCTCTCTAGTGCCAGTCTGTTCAGTCTCTCTCAGCTGGAGACCTCTCTCCCCAGCCTCTCTAGTGCCAGTCTGTTCAGTCTCTCTCAGCTGGAGACCTCTCTCCCCAGCCTCTCTAGTGCCAGTCTGTTCAGTCTCTCTCAGCTGGAGACCTCTATCCCCAGCCTCTCTAGTGCCAGTCTGTTCAGTCTCTCTCAGCTGGAGACCTCTATCCCCAGCCTCTCTAGTGCCAGTCTGTTCAGTCTCTCTCAGCTGGAGACCTCTCTCCCCAGCCTCTCTAGTGCCAGTCTGTTCAGTCTCTCTCAGCTGGAGACCTCTATCCCCAGCCTCTCTAGTGCCAGTCTGTTCAGTCTCTCTCAGCTGGAGACCTCTATCCCCAGCCTCTATAGTGCCAGTCTGTTCAGTCTCTCTCAGCTGGAGACCTCTATCCCCAGCCTCTATAGTGCCAGTCGCTGACTTCCCACAGAGCCCCATGTGGAAGTCTGAATCTCCCCCAGTTTGGAAACAGCTCCAACGAACATAAATCAAACTCACTTCTGTTCTGTCAGCTGACAATTTCCCCTAAAACAGTGGTTCTCAACGCTGTCCTGGGGACCCCCCCAGCCAGTTGGCTTTTCAGGATATCCACAATGAATATGCATGAGAGAAAATTTGCATACACAACATGCAAATTTTCTCTCATGCATATTCATTGTGGATATCCTGAAAACCCGACTGGGTTTTCAGGATATCCACAGAACCACTGCCCTAAAAGCACATATACATAGGTAATTATAATGAAAAAGACAGTGTGTATTCCTCGCTCACTCCACAGTTCAAGGTGAGTTACACAAATACATTCATAATTAAAACAAAACCTTCATAAAAACAAAGATGATCAACCATGAATGGAGAATACTTCTTAGGTACTGAATAATGCCAGTAATCTTAGTTGGAGAAAGTTGATTTGTGGTTTCTTAATGAGCTTATGATTCTCAATGAGAGGAAGCCACTCTGGAATGCTTTGCCCAACGGAGGGACCTGCTGCTGAGTGCTGACAAGGATCCACCTCTAGCCTCACAGAAGTGAAGCAGTATTGAGGAAGGGTCTCCAGTTTCTCTTCAGGACTAGGGTACAGGGTACAGAGAGCTTAGTAAATTTTACTGCACTCTGAATACTCACCAGTGCTTCATTGTTCAAAGCATTATGAATTCTCCTGGCAAACTTAAACTTGGGCACTTAACTTTTTTATCATAAGCAGTAAATATTTTTCAATATTGTTGCAGGATTAAACCTTCAGGATCCATACAGTCTTTTAAAGCCGGTTTTTGTGGACAGATGTTGAAAAATCAGCGATATGGGTACTAGTAGGTACTCATTTATTTTATGCTGGTGTTGAGAAATCTTTTTTTATTTTTTTACCGCTGATGAATATGTGCACTTTTACGTATTGCATTATATTTGTTGTAGAAGGTGTATGAAGATGATCTCCAGCTGTTAAGGAGAGCTTCTTAATATCAGAGGGTACAGATTCGCTGTAGAAGTTGTATGAAGATCCATATTGGAAGCTCGCCCCGAGCCCGTCTCGGGGCGGGCAGGATAATGTGGGCCCAGGCCCACCGCGGGATAGGGCGGGCCCTAGGGAGGTCGGCGAGAGGGCAGCGGGGGGGAGGGGAGGGGGGAGCAGGGACACCGGGCTGTGGGCAGGGATTGGCTGCCGAAAGGTGTTGCCGGGCGACGCCCAGCTCCCCCCTCCCCTCGGGCAGTGCCGGCGAGGCAGCGCGCGCATAGGGAGCAAGTGATCAGGCACACGTGCGTGTGCAGGCGGGCGCGTGCGGACGGCGAGCGGCGGTCTCGCGGTTTGGGCGCGGTGTTTTGGGTCGGGGCACGGCGGTTCCGGTGCTGGGAGGCGTTCGTTGGTGTCGGAGCGCGGCGGTTCGAGTGCGGGCGGCGGGGGTGTGCGGAGGAGTGCCGGAGGCGTGCCGGAGGTCATGGCTGCGGACCGGAGTCCTGTCCCTGCTTTGGGTGCCGAGTCGGAGGAGGCCACGTGGGTCCCAGTGCAGGCGGATTCGGGGTCGGAGGACCCAGAGGAGGAGGGGAGTGGCCTGGCGATCTTTCGACGCGGCATGCAGGTCCTGGAGCGGGTGAGTCGGGAAGAGGAGCTTGGGGGAGTCGGGGGAGGGGCAGGAGGGGCAGTAGTTCCTCCGTCTGAGCGGGGCATGGGAGGGGGCCGGGGATTCAGCGCAGGGGCTTTCCGTGCCAGGGGTTGCCTGTCTGGCTGCGCAGCGCGGGGTGTCTCGGGGGCGGGGGGCAAGGGCTCCTAGAGCTCGGGTGCGGGGGCGCGGCAAAGGGGCAGGGGCTGGAGAGTCGGGGCCGTCGTTTGTAGGCCGGGGGGGGGGTGGGAGGGCCGATTCGAGGGTTGGCCAGGGGTGGGGGGGGGGCGATGGGGTGGGGGCGCGCAGTGGTGATGCATGGGGGGTGGAGGGAGTCGGACCTCAGCCGGGAACGGGCCGTGCGCTACCCCCTCCCTTACCGGTCGTGAGGCCGGTCGAGGGCGTGGGCCGTGGGCGAGGGGTGCGAGCGCAGGGGTCGGGGAGCAGAGGCGGGGCTGGAGTGAGGGCGTCGGGGGAGGGGGCGAGAGGAGAGCCTAGGGGTAGGGGCAGGGGGCGACAGGGTGTCGGGCAGGCGAGCGGGGCGGGGCTGGGGGGGGAGGTTGGGGCCTCTGGGGCGAGCCGGAGTATGATTACGGGTTGGGGGGGTTTGGGGCCGATTGGGCGTCTTCTCCGTCGCCTGCTGTGATCTCGTTACAGGCGGCGGGTGCGGAGGTTGACCGTGTGGATCCGGGGTCGTCCCGGCAGGAGGAGTGGCGGAACGTGGCGACGGCGGGCGGGCGGCCAGGACGGTCGCCACCCAGTCGGGAGCCGAGGGAGGTGGCGGCAGACCCGCAGCCTATCGGTGAGTATATTATCTTCCCCAGGCCAGAGTTTGGGGCGGTTGGGGGGTCGAGGAGCGTGCTTCCGGGGGCGGAAGGGACCTGCGGGACGGGGGGAGAGGTTCGGAGTGCAGGCAGTACGCAGGGGAAGGACGCGGGGGCGGGCGGGGGCAGGAAGCGGGGCGGAGGGCGCGCCAAGTCCCGGAAGGGCAAGAAGCGGGCTCGGGTTTCTTCTTCGGACTCGTCCTCGTCCTCTTCTTCGTCGTCCTCCTTGTCTTCCTCGTCCGCCTCGTCTTCCTCATCCGCCTCCACGGTATCGGTGAAGGGCGCGGCGGGGGGAGAGGCGGTGTCCCGGGGGGCCCCGGCTTTGGTGGCTCTCACTGAGCTGTGGGAGGAGGTGCCGAGATCTTTGCGTAGACGGATTCGTCGGCGCCAGTTCATAGATATCTTCCAGTTGATGGAAGGGCGCAGGGGTCGCCGGAAGGGGAAGAAGAAGCGGACGAAAGGTGAGCACGGTCCGGGGGGGGCAGCAGAAGGTGGCGCGTACGATTCACAATTGGATGCAGGCGTTCCTGCGTCTGGCGAGTGTAGTGGGCCACAAGGATCCAACGCAGTATGGGCCCTTGCTGGCCTACGCGGAGGCGATCCTGGCGGCAAGTAAGACCTACGAAGGCTGGTCGTGGCTTAACTACGACGAGCGCTTCCGGGACAGGAGGGAGGAAAACAAGTTCATGTCCTGGGGTTCGCAGGACGTGGGTTTGTGGCTGACGCAGATGGCAGCCAAGGTGTCGGCGGGGGCCTCCAGGTTAGGGAACGTCACGGGGGGGGGGGGGTCGGCGCGGCCCTTTCGGAGGGAGCTGCCCGCGGGGGGACCAGTCAGGGTGGGC
This sequence comes from Rhinatrema bivittatum, assembly GCF_901001135.1. NCBI lineage: Eukaryota > Metazoa > Chordata > Amphibia > Gymnophiona > Rhinatrematidae > Rhinatrema > Rhinatrema bivittatum. The sequence goes on along the minus strand of NW_021820735.1, from coordinate 190,111 downwards.
GGGGGGCGCAGCGACGTCTGTTGGCGTTTCAACCGCTCCACTTGCAACTTCCCTGACTGCAAGTTCCGTCATGCCTGTTCGGTGTGCGGTGCGGGGCACCCTGCGTTGCGGTGTAGCAAGCGGCCGGGGGAGGGTGCGGAGCCGTCCCCACCAGCAAGGGTCCCGGCAAGTAGGTGGTGGCGGTTGGCCGCCACCCCGGTACGCCTGGGGGCCATGCTTCCCTGGCTTCGGGCCTACCTGGTGAAAAGGGCGGCGGAACTGTTGAGGCAGGGCTTTGCGGTGGGGTTTCGAATCCCGAGCGGGGAAGGGGGGGTCAGGGGGGGGGGGAGTCAACTGCCCGTCGGTGCGGCGAATGGTGGAGGTTGTGCGGGACAAGTTACGATCGGAGATTGCCCTTGACCGGATTGCGGGGCCGTTCGAGGTTTCCCCGTTTCCCAATTTGGTGCTCTCGCCGCTGGCGGTAATCCCGAAGCAGGAGGCGGGGAAATTTCGGCTGATACATAATCTTTCGTTCCCAGAGGGCGAGTCGGTGAATGACGGGATCCCTAAAGAGTTGTGTGCAGTGCGGTACGCTTCGTTTGATTCCGCAGTGAGGATGGTGCGCCGGTGTGGGCGAGGGGCGTTGATGGCCAAGGCAGATATAGAGGCCGCCTTCCGGTTGTTGCCGGTTCACCCGGAGTGCTTCCATTTGTTGGGATTTCGCTTCCAGGAGGCGTTTTATGTTGACAAATGCATGCCCATGGGGTGTTCGATTGCATGCGCGTATTTCGAAGCCTTCAGTACTTTCCTGCACTGGGTGGTGGGGCGGCAATGGGGTTCGCGGGATGTCATCCATTATTTGGACGACTTCTTGTTCGTCGGTCGGGCTTCGACGGGCGATTGTCTGCAGGGCTTGGAGTGTTTCCAGAGGGTGGCGGCGGAGTTTGGCATTCCGCTCTCGGGGGATAAGACGGAAGGGCCTACTACCAAGTTGGTTTTTCTTGGGATTGAGTTGGATTCTGAGGCCATGATGTCGCGCCTGCCGGCGGATAAGGTGGAGCGGTTGCGCGGTCTGGTGCAGGGGGCGTTGACCCTGGTTAAGGTGTCTTTGGTGGAATTGCAGTCGCTGGTGGGCAGCCTCAACTTCGCTTGTCGGGTGATCCCGATGGGACGGGTGTTTTTACGGCGCTTGTCGCACGCCATGGCTGGGGTGCGCAGACGGCATCATCGGATTCGCATCACGGCGAGGTTGCGGGCGGACTTGCGCATATGGGATAGTTTCCTGGTGGCATTTAACGGTGAGGCCTTTTGGCAGTCGAGCCCCCTGTCCAATCACGATCTGGATTTGTGGACGGACGCGGCCGGGTCGGCGGGTTTCGGCGCCTATTTTCAGGGCTCCTGGTGTGCGGCGGGGTGGCCGGAGGAGTGGGTTACGTCCGGGGTCACAAAGAACATCACGTTCTTGGAGCTGTTCCCTATCGTAGTGGCTATGCACGTCTGGGGCGAGCGGTTGCAGGGTATGCGGGTGGTTTTCTGGTGCGATAATCAAGGGGTCGTCGAGGTCATCAACAAGAGGGTGGCCCGGTGCTTGCTGGTGTCGGAGTTGCTGAGGGATCTGGTGCTGCGTTGCATGATGTTGAATGTCACGATTTGGGCCCGGCACGTGCCGGGTGTGGACAACAGGGTGGCTGACTCTCTCTCTCGTTTCAAGTGGGAGTTGTTTCGAGAGCTCGCGCCGGAGGCGGATACCTGTGGAGCTGCGGTGCTGTCTTCCCTTTGGAGGTTCGGTTCCCCGAGGCGTGGGACATGCTGCGGGCCTCATTAGCCCCTTCTACATGGTCAGGTTATGTGGGGGGGGCCAGGAAGGTGGCGGCTTTCCTGTCAGCGGGGGGATGGTCGGGGGGCCCTGTGTCGGACGTGGCGCTGGTGCGATTCCTGGAGTGGGCGAGGGAGCGGGGGTTTTCTCATGCGGCGGTCGGGAGGCAGTTGGCGGGCTTCTCCTTCTTCATGCGGGCGCATGGGTGGGGCTTTCCCGCGGGGCGGTTCGTAGTCCGCCGCGTGTTGGCGGGGTGGTCTCGGGCGGTGGGTCGGCGGCCGGACCGGCGGTTGCCTATTACGCACGAGGTCCTGGTGGGGTTGTGGGAGGTGCTGCCGGGGTTGTGCTCGTCCCCCTACGAAACGGCTTTGTTTCAGGTGGCGTTCGTTTTCGCTTTTTTCGGCGCCTTCCGGATCAGTGAATTGGTGGCCCGGTCGGCCAGGAGCGAGGACTGCCCGGGGATCCTGGCTCGTCATGTAGTTGTCACAAATCGCTCGGTGGTTATCCGTATCCCCCGGTCTAAAACGGACCGGGGGGGCAGGGGTTAGATGTGGTCCTCGGGGCGGTGGAGGGGTTGTGCACATGTCCGGTGCGAAATGCGACACGGTACTGTCTGGAGCGGCCGATGGTACCAGAGCCGTTTCTGGTGCATGTGGACTTCCGGCCGCTCACGAGGTATCAGTTCGAGGCGTTGCTGCGCAGGGCAGTGGCCGCATTGGGGTTGGACGCGCGGCGTTTCGGGACGCACTCCTTTCGGATCGGAGCTGCGATGTCGGCGGCTAATGCCGGTTTGCCAGAAGGGGCAATTCAGAGGATTGGGCGGTGGCGTTCCCAGGCGTATCAGGGTTACATCCGGCAGGGGTGGGGGGCCTGGGGTGCAGGTTACTAATGCTTGTTTCTTTGGCAGGTGCGGCGTCCGGGGGGCAGCCTGTATGGATAATCGGCCATTCTTATACCTTCTGGGCGCACAGGCATGCCTGCGGCCGACCTTACGGGCCTCACCTGGATTTGACCAGCAGGGGGGGTGCGGATTTACTGGTTGGGGCGGCGGGGGATGAGGTGGGATGACCTGATCCCGTGTGTGCGGAGGGAGCGCGAGCGGCTGGGTCCGCCGTGAGCCCTGGTGGTGCACTTGGGGGGCAATGATTGGGGGACCATGACGGGCAAGCAGTTCATTGCCATCGTCCGCAAGGACCTGATGACAGTGTCGCTCTTGCTGCCGACCACGGTGCTGTGTTGGTCGGCTATCATCGTGCGGCCTGCTGAATGGGACCGGCTCATTTGGCGAAGGAGCCGTTCAAAGGCCAACCAACAAATTGGGGCCTAGTTGGCCCAGTTAGGCGGGCGCCATATTCGGCATGAATGGTCGTGGGGCCGGTCACGGGTTTGTTCGGCCGGGACAGGGTCCATCTTTCCTTTCTGGGGATGGACCTCTTCTTGAATTCCATTCAGAGGGTCCTCGAGCACTTGTTCCCTCGGTATGGTGAGGCCGCATCTTTGGGGGGTCACAGGGCTTGGTTTGCCCGTGCCTGTGGCGGTTGGCCCGAGCCAGAATAGTTGATGTTTGTTAGTTAATGGGGGGTTTCAGCTGGAAGTGGACGGCGGTGACAACTGGGGCTGTTGTCGGCGATGTGGGCTCCTTGCCGGAAAGTGGCGGGAGACCCGGGGCCCTGACTCCTTGCAGGTTGGCGGCGGGAGTCCACCCGGGTTTGCTCCTTGCAGGCAGGTGGCGGGAGTATACACCCGGCGTGAGAGGCGGGGACATCGAGCCGGGTGGCTGGCGGCGGCTATCCTGCCGGAGGAGTGGCGGATGGTCAGGGGTGGAAGCTGAAACAGGGGAATGTTGTAAGTGTTAATGTGTGCGGGCTCGGGCCTCTTTGTTAATAAAGCTGCGGCCTTATTTTACCCAAACAGTTGTGATGATGGTTATTTGGCATGTGAAAGGGTGTGGAAGGGAGCGAGTGTGGTCCTGGATGCCCATATTATCAATCCTTAAGGAGAGCTTTCCAGTATCAGAGGATACAGATTTGGGTTAGTTTCTCTCACCGTTGGTTCTCTTTATTATATTCACTCATACTTACATATAGTTTTAAATATGCATATCCAGAATTCAAAAAATTGCTTTGTCATTTAAAATTTCTATGACATCTAAGCATCAGTGCCCTTTATAAACTCATATAATAATTAAGATGCTTACCCTTCTTTATTTAATTAAATACATTTTTATTACATGTGCCGGGGAACTCATTTCAGTTCAAGTCTCTTCCATCTGTTCCGTGTTACATCCAGGCTGGCTGCCTTTTGCAAGGTATTATTGGCCCAAGCACAGTCCTCTCTTCTTTGTCCATTACACCTGAGCCAGCCATCACCACCAATCTGGAAATACAAAAGTTGCCCTGGAGCTATTTGCCTTTACTGAAGTAAAAAGTAGTTGTTTTTATCTGCGAGTTCCTCAGTCTTTCTGTTAGAAACAGTTAGCTATGAAAGTTCAAAGCATTTCCTTATCTGGGGTCTGCAGGAAGCTATGCAGAGGTTTCCAGTTAAGAACATTTCACAGTTATGTGTTTAAAGCAGATTTCTATCACATTTGCATCTTCACTGCTTGCTAATGATGCTTCCTTTCTGAACAAGAAAGCCTCAGGCATCTTTCTCTCTGAGCTCAGCAATTTTCAGCAAGCAAAACAGCCTCCCATAGCTTTTCCTGAGAGCAGAACAATATTTGGCTCTTCAATACTCATTTATGCTTAAGCAAGGCACTGAACTGATTCTCTGATGTGTAATTAAGCAAAAGCAGTCTTTTTCATACTCAGCAATAATTATCTAATCAAAGCTGCTTCATTAGCTAGGACCATCTTTGCTATATATAGAACAATGTTATCTCATGTTTGCAGTTATACTGTTCCCTTTTATGCACAGCAGATTCACATATATCACTTTGACAGGGCGCTAGCTACTATCTCCATGTGTCACAGCCAGGAGTCCTGCGATCCACTGTCCCTGATAATTCTAATACACCAGAACGGGCTGCGAGGGTCCCTGAGGAGTCTGACTGGTCAGGACATGAGGACGAGCAGGACTCCTGGATTTACATGGGACCTTCACATATAGGAGAGCATGAGGAGGTGCTGGGGGCTCTGATGGGAGCAGAGAGAGATGGAGGAAGGGATGGTGCTCTCCAACATTGCATTGTTGAGGCTGTTGGACGCCTTCACTTCTTCCTCTGGAGATAGGCAGAAACCAGAAATATGGAAGCATTGATGAGAAAAAAGAGACCTCCAACTCCAAGCATTCGAATCCAGGCCATGCATCCTAGAAGAGAAGGAGGGAGAGGAAGAGCTTCAGAGGGCGGCAGGACTCAAAGTATTAAACAGGAGACATGGAGAGTGTTTGCAAATGTAATATCTTGAATAGCCATGTAGGGTCAAACCTCTTCCTCCTGCCATCCCCAGAGCAAGAGGAATTGAAATCCTAGATGGAAGGAGCTCATCCACCCCCTAATCCTGCTACAGCAAGGAGCTGCTCTGATTCTGCCACAGATTCCTGTTACCCTCCCCTTACAGGGGAATTTCCAGAGAGCAGCTCCTTCCGTGGGCAGTAAAAGTGCAGAAGTCTCTTCTCTGCCCCAGGCGATGGCACCACTGCTCCCCTATACCACAATATTTCCTTAGACAATGACATCAGGTCAATTGTTATAAAATGTAATGCACTAGATAAGAGGAGTGAAAAGATCATGGAGGAGAAATATTTGGCTGCGATGCATTTGCAATGCTCTTTTCTCTCACCTTTCAGGCTGACCGGGATGGGAGTGCTCTGGGGGGAGCTCAGCCTCCGTCCTTGGATCTCTGCTTCATAGGAGCAGGAATACTCTCCAGCATCGGAAATGTTCCTTTGGCCGATCCTGATGGTGAAGGAAACTTCACCTCCTGGGGCCTCCAGGGCCTCGCTGTAGAGAGCCTCCTCCCCTTTATAGAAATGCACGGTCACATTCTCGTATCTCCCTGGGACGGTGCAGTTCATGGTTACATCACCCCCCTCATACACCCTGCCATCCGGGGGGTACAGGGACAGCGTCGGAGATGAGAGCGGATCTGAGAATGATAAAAATAAAATCACAGCACACTGTCACTCCCTCAGCTCACTCTGGGGTTTAAGCTCCCTCCTCCGGGCTGGGATATCTTTCTGGCTATAAAACTAGCAGAGTGACAGCAGCTCCTGCATGTCCTCTCCAACTGCTTTCACTTTTCCTCAGCACAGGATCCAGTCCCGGCTTTAGCCCACTGCATGCTGGGAGTTGTAGTCATGGTTTCCATATGCAGGCTATGGGGAACAACAGGACTGGATCAGCATCTCCTGCACATATCTTTTTATTTATTGAAAATGAATTATCCTCCATCCGAGATGCTCTCAAGGTGGATTACAATCAAATGGTAACTGTACTTCTGGGTGTATTTTATTTATTTATTGGTTTTATATTCCGTCATTCAGTATTCTATCACAACGGTTAACAAAGCATAAAACATTAAATAAAAACACATTATATAGGCAAAATAAAATGAAAAAACCAACAGATAATACAAAAGAGATAAAATTATAAATACCAAAAACTTAAAATCAAATACAATGATTTAACCAAATAAAATTATTAATATAACATAAGATAATTGAAAAGTAAAACAGAAATAAAATGAAACAGGGAAATAAAATTAGTCAAAATAAAATATCACTAGTGTTAAAACTTTCCATGTTAATGCTTGCTCTCTAGTTTTTAAATCATCTCTATGTCATTGATGTTATTGTTATGAAAGTGGACTCTTGTTTCGAGGAAGATGGCTACCGTCGAAGGGCGAGGCTGCTTGGACCGAAGAGGCTTGCTAGAAGACTTCACCCTGGAAGCACGCAACCCCCCCAGGAGGAGCCCGTAGGGGTCCGGCCACTGGGACTTAGGCGACTCCTCTGAAGACTGTAGAAGACTGGATGCAGGCGCCTCCTGCAGGTCATGGGTTTCAGACGGCTGGCGCCTCCAGCAGGTCAAAACAGTCTGAGGACGGAGTCAAAGAAGAGTCCTAAGCCGGTCCGGGATTTGATATACCAGCGGGGTCCGAGTCCAGTCCAGGGTCAAAGCAGGAGAAGGGTCAAAGCCATACTGGGGTCAAGCCAGGAGAAGAGTCCAACGCCGTACCAGGATTAAGCCAGGAGAAGACACGTCCACCAGTCCAGAGGTCAGAGCCAAGAATCAATCCACGGAGCAGGGGAGAAGAGCGGGACGAAGAGTGAAGAACCAGGAACCAAGAACACACTCAGGCAGGAACCTCAATACCAAGGCAAGGACTGAATGCTCAACCCTTGCCTTAAGTGTAGGAAGCCAGGGGAGGAGCTTCAGGGGGAGCCATGACACTTACTGTCATGGCTCCTTTAAGAATCTCTCTCAGCTGCGCGCGCGGCTTTAAGGAGCAGAGGGGGAGGAGCCGGATCGCCGCGGAGCGATGCTGCCGAACTCAGCCATGGCAGCGGCCGGGAGAGGGAGGAAGAAAAGGCTGCCTGCCCCCGCGGGCGCCCTCGACCATACCCAGCGACCTGGGTAAGCTATGCTGGTTGCGTCCGTTGGCCTGGCCTCAGTCACGGTCAGCTGCGGCTGGCGGCCATGACACCCGGTCCCGGTTGCGGCTTGCCGCGGCCTACGCTGCTAACAGTTATTACATTCTTGCTCTTGTTCCTGGTGTGCTTTCGTAAATAGCCGTGTCTTTAATTCTTTTTTAAAGGTTTTTAAATTACTTTCAGTTGATAATGAGTTCCATATTTTAGTGCCCGCAGTTGATATAGCTCTGAATCTAACCTCGCTCAGGTGTGCAATACTTATTGAAGGGACCATTAGTAATCCTTTATTTGTCGATCTAAGGTTACGTTGAGGCGTATGTAAATGAATTGCCGCATTTAACCATTCTGTTTGCTTCCTGAATATTGATTTCTGTATCAGGCAGAGAACTTTATAGATGATCTGATATTTTACAGGTAACCATTGTAGTGAAATTAGAATTGGAGGGATATGGTCAAACATTTTTGCCACGTTAATATTCTTGCGGCCACGTTTTGGAGAATTTGGGAGTCCAAGTAATAATGAATTGCAGTAGTCAATATTAGAAAATATTAAAAGTTGCAGGCCTGTATGAAAATTCTTTTGAGTTAAAAATGGTTTTAGTGGCCTTAGAGTAAGTAATTTAAAATATCCTTCTCTTAATTTTGTATTAACATGCTTTTTTAGATTCAGCTCACTGTCAATGATGCATTCATAGTCAGTTTAATGTTTACATTTGGATCATCTGTATTTAAAATACGTTATATATTGAACGACAAGCTCCTTTGGCTGACTTTTCTGATGGAGTCAATAGGTAGTCTCCAGAAGCAGCAACAGCAGGTACAATATTGGGATCCACCAACTTTGGGTGATGTTTTGGCTGCAGCTAAATGTTAATTTAAGCCCTGCTAATAGGGTTGCCAGCTGACTCCAGATTTTTAGGTTGGTCCAGTCCTGGGTTTACTCCCCTGAATGCTTTTCTTAGGGAATAAAATTGGGAAAACAGAATAAGACCCAGCATGCAATGGGGTAAAACTAGGACTGGATCAATCTGTCCTGACAATCTGAAGCCAGTTGGCAACCCTACCTGCTATGGTTGCCCATGGACAGAGCCGGCTAAAGTTAACCCGCTGGTGCTGAAAATCCAATGCTGCTGCCTAACTCCCCCCCACACCCACACCACCCAGACCTCAGCGACGGGACTGTCTACACACTGAATGGCTAAATAACAGCCGCCAAAGGAAAGAAAATGGCTAGAGTTAGCCGCTCAGAAGAGGTGATTTCAAGAAGTAGGGGTATAACTGACTAACTCCTACCTTGAACCTTTAAAGAAATTACCCCAATACCTGTAGAAATGCCCCTCCCACCACCTATCCATGCCCACTGCCTTTCTGAGTGTAACTAATCCTCTTGCGAGGCAGATCATCCATGGAAAAGGTTTGGATTACAGATCAGATCTCTTCTTATTTCTGATATTATCCCAGGAAATGGAAGGGACAGATCAGAGGAAACTAGCGCAGCTTCCCCTACCTGTCACCAAGAGAGAGATGGGGTCGCTCTGGGGGGATCCGATCCCTCGTCCTGACTCCCGTATCCAGTAGGCACAGGAGAAGGACACTCGTTTTTCTCCTTATCAGTGATGGATATTGTATGCTGGTATGAAGCAGCGTCTCCTAGCCCAGGCACTTCACTTCCTCCCTTATAGAATCGGTATCCTGGGACCCTGGAGGCGCTGGGGGTCTCACACCTCAGTGTAACAGTGCGGATATAAGGAGATGCTCAGAGCCTGAGGAGACTCTTTCAATCCCCTTTTCCCTAGTTTACTGTAAAAATTCTGCGGGGAGTTGCATCAGTGTCTATAAATGATTTGCAGTACAGAGCAGATCCCTCCTTATTTCTGATGTTACCCAGGCAAATGGAACGGAGGTACCTGAGACCTGGAGCGTGGCTTCCCTTACCTGTCACCCTGAGAGAGACAGAGGTGCTCCGGCGGGACTTGATCTCTCGTATCCAGTACCGGCAGGAATAGGACCCTGCATCCTCCTTATGGATGGCATCTACTGTATACCCGTATATATAAATGTCCTGACTCTCAGCGACTTCTTCTCCATCTTTATAGAATATAACTTGTGCGACACTGAAAGTCGTAGGGGCCTCACACCACATGGTGACCTTCTCTCCTGGGATGTACACGTTGTACTGCGGATGTAAGGAGATGCTCGGAGGCTGAGGAGGATCTGTAATACAGAAAGAGCAGAGATGAAGGAGCTCCTGGGATCTGAGCTTTCCAGGACTGGGGATCAGAACTCAGGAGAGAAGCAGAGCCTGTAACTGTAACTTTATAACCTAAAGACTGATTCTCCCTGCTGTTACAGAGCAGTGACGCTGGTTTAATAGATTAAAGTCACTTCTGTTCTGACTGGGATTCTGAGCTCACCAGACACCCCACTTCCCAGGCAGGGAGATATTCTTATTCAGATTTCTACCTTTCATCAGTTCTGTAGAAATCGGCAACATTGCAAGGGAGGAATAACCGTATCAGACAGAAAGAAACCTCCAGACCTCAGTGCCGTTTCCCCTACCTGCCACCGAGAGAGAGATGGGTTCACTCTGGGGAGATTCGATCCCTTGTCTTGACTCCCATATCCAGTAGGCACAGGAGAAGGACACTCCTTTCTCCTTATCAGCGATGGATATTGTATACTGGTATGAAGCAGCGTCTCCTAGCCCGGTCATATCACTTCTGCCCTTATAAAATAGGTATCCTAGGACATTGGACGTCCTGGGGGCCTCACACCTCACGGTGACCGTCTCTCCTGGGATGTACTCGTCATACTGCGGAGCTAAGGAGATGGTCGGAGCCTCGGGACGATCTGTAATACAGGAAGAGGAGAGATGAAGGAGCTCCTGGCAGGACTATTCCTTTATCCCCAATGATAAAGGGGTAACAGCAGAGATCAGCATCGATAAACTTTCCAACAAAACCACCAGGTGCCATGGAATATATTTTCCTAAAATCCATCCCAGCTCCTGCTTGGTGCTGCTATGAGCACAGAAATGAGTTCAGCGGATTTCTCTGCATAAAATACTTTGTGCCCTACATGCCTGCGGCTGATGGGATGAGGATCCTCTTTCCCAGTGTCCACGCTCAATATCCTAAGCAGGCTGAAGGTCTCTTACCTCACTCAGCATCTCAGGGGAAAAGAAGCTTTAGCAAACTCCTTCTTTAAAAGGATTAATACCAAAATGAAAAGGATCTTAAGATGTGGGGAAGCTTTGCAAGGATCAGAAGGGAAGTCTAGGCCTGGTTGTTGTTGTTGGCTTCCGATGTAATTCTCATTCCCCTCTGGCTCTCCCTCGCCCCCTACCAGGGCAACAACTACCAGGGATGCCCCTCTGTGTTACTTATTATTAGGCAGCCAGTGAGGGAGCTGATAAAATAGAAGAAGCACTTTCATATTTTCTGTCACCTAAAATGCCTCATTCTGGAAGGAAAGAAGAATATTTAGCCACAGAAGGATACTCAGAGACTGGCACAAAGATTCATGGGCTGGTAAAGTCACAGATCCCGGCCATGAAACCTCAGCTGGGACTCAGGGCTGACTCCTGCCAGAAGAAATCAATCAGGGGATGTGGAAGTCACTGCTCAGAGACTCACCGTTGTCTGCCAGGAGAAACCTTCCCTCGAGACACACTGAGAGAAAAGAGAGAGAAAAGTCACATTCAGCCCCGGGCAAAAGTCTGATCTCTGCTGCACCGAGGCGCTGCTGTGGGGTTCATCACCAGGCAGGAGAGGAAATCCTACAACCTGCAGGCGCACGGTGCAGTCCCTGCCACTCAGAATGTCCCTCTAGCAGGAAGGAGAGGTCACGGCTTGTGGCTCAATTCAGGGCACCAGAGAATTCCTCCAGTTTTGAACATAAAACTTTAAATAGGATCTGGAGAATTCAGAGAAAGTCTGAGGGGAACAACAAAAGTGATGAAATGTGGATGTAGGACCTGTGAAGGGAGGCTGAGGGACTCTGGGTGTATTATGAGGGTGACATGAGAGCAGCTTTGTGCTGCTGCCGATCCCCAAGCACAGGACAGGAAGGCGCAGGATTACCTTCCAGCAGAGGAGATTTTGGTGGCTTGTTAGGAAGAAGCCTCTGACTGTCAGGGGAGAGAGGCACTGGCAGGGAGGGGGTTGTGGGGAATCTCTGTCACTGGAGGAGTTTAGGAGAAAGATAGACCTACATCTTTCTGGGAAGGTTTAGGCACAGGGAATCCTGCCTGGAGCTGAGGATTGGACAAGGTAATCACTCAGGACCCTGACCAGCCTTATCTTTCTCTGATTCCTTTTTATTGTTATTTTATATTTCAGGTTGAATTTATTGGTTTAGAGAGGAGCCACATTGAGAGTGCCTGGAAGGAAAGATCTCTCTTAATCCCGGGAGCAGACGTCGTGCCTCACTGTGGGATCTCCCAGGCATTGGAAAGATTACGGGGTCCTTATCTGCCCTGAGAATCACAAATCTGATTTCAATAAAAAAAACTCTTCAGAGAGACTCAGGGATGTTAGGACAAACCTCTCTCACAATCTCTTCTTAATTAGAGCCTGCAGCCGGACTCAAGCTCAGGGGTCAGCGCTGCTTATCTGCAGGGTCAGGCCGGGCTTGAAGCCCCAAAAGACTCTTGCTCCTCTGTCTCTCTCTCACACATACTTTCAACTGAGAAACTAAGATGAAAGTCTTACCAATCAGGCTAAGAGAGGAGAGAAACATCCCGGGATATCGCCTGTGTAGAAGGAGAAGAGAGAAAGGGTTAGGTTGTTCTTAATATTTCAGTTTTTGTTGTTGAATTAATGGTGAATGGTGGAGGCATCAGTCCATCCTGTATCCAAACAGGAGCAGCAGGAAGAGTGACCAGGAAACCATCCCTCTCCCTTTCTATTTCTCACATGCACTGCCCCACCACAGAGAGTACAAAGCTCCCCTCCCTCTCCTCCACCTTTCCTGGGGTCCTAATGCAGATGGCAGGAATGCATTCAGTGCAAAGAGAGGCCGAGCGCACACAGTCCCTGGGAGGAGAGGAGAGCCCTGTGCCCCGTCCTGCTGCTCACAGAGGGCTGAGAGGCTGCAGAAGGCTGGCAGAGACTCTTATCACCCACAGGAAGGAAGGCAGGACCCAGTGATAAAGTTGTGTGTACGTGCTTGCTCGAAACGGGGACCCACATCCTGCAGAAGAAATCCTGCCCCGAGATCATCTTCTCAGTCTCTCACGCACAGATTTTGTTTTTTTTTTAGTAGCCTCTCCTTACGGGGAATAGATGGCCCATTCTGACACTGGGTCACTGATCACTATGGGGAGCATTTTAAAAGTGTGGCTCACATGAAAAGCCCCATAAACTTGAGCATAGGGGCTGCGAGCAAGCAATGCATATTTTAAAAGCTTCAATTGCTGTCCAGGTGTCCTTGAAATTCCTCCAGGTCAGGCTCAGTGAAGTATTTAAAGTTCACCTAGCCAGAAAGGCTAAGATAGCAGGGGATTCTGGGTCAGTTGCCGTCTCCATGTTGGCCTCAAGCTCAGGCACACGTATCATTAGCCATCATAGTCTCTCTCTTATATTGCAACTGAGAGCATATTATTTCACTCTTCCCAGGATATCACTGAAAGAGAAGTATGACACTGATACTAATATTAAATGATTGGAAATTACCAGATAGTTAAATAAGAGGAATATAGATAGATACTTTCAACATATTTGGAGAGATTATCTCTTGAATGGATGCTTTTAGCGATGACAAGACTCTCTACTTCCAAATTATAAACGGATTCCTGGAGAATAAGTAGCATCCGCCTCATTGGATTTGCTGAAAGCTACAGGCTGAACGTTTGAAGGACTGACGGTCTCTCTTCGCTTTCTCCTGTAGGCAGCAAAGTGAAATACTTAAACAGTTTAGGATTCTTTGGATAAAAATCTTTGGAGGATCTTAAAAGAAAGTGCAACTTAATGACTGTCATTCCACTTTTCGCCTATAGCTGTGGAAAAACAAATAGTTTTCAATCTGTATAGTCTTTATGAAAACAATTCTGGATACGTAATACATCCAAGTCAATTATCCAATGAAATGTTCTTACTATTAACATTCAAACATGTCTTTTCTTTCAAAGTCAGGAATGGTTTAACTCATATGGAGACAAGAGATGCAAATTCTTTCATAATGTACCAGCACTGCAAACCAAATCCATTTTTTAACAAAATCCATTCTTTAATTTATTGCATGCTGTATACTGCTCCTTACCATCTCGTCCCTTTGGAAACTTTTATGCTTTTCAAGCGCCACAAATGAAGTGCCAGGTCACTCACCCTAGAACAGGCTGCATTCATATTACTACCATATTTCTTTATTCTAAATGTACCAGAAATCCTTTTTTTGGGCATTAAACCAGAGCTGAATTTGCTTTGCCCTGTCTCTCTGTACAGAAAGATTGATAGCCTTCCATAGGAGGAATCGGGGTGACATCTGGGCCTGCAATTTTAGCGGCCCCATCATGAACACTATAATCTTAGCACTCCCTCACCCTAAGGGCACACGTGTGGATGTGTGTGAAGTTTGTAGAGGAGTGAATTGCTGGGGTTCTAGCTCACCTGCCAAATTCAGATCTGACTGATGCAAAGCAGAGGCTTCCGATATCTGTCTCACCAGAAGGCACCAGGAAAACTATGAAACCCACCTCGCTTTTGTATTTGGAAGGGTACACCTCTCCCACTTCTTGTCTGAGAAATATTGGGCAAATAGAAATAGATGTAATAGTCTATGTTAGGTCATTATATAAAATTTTAATCTACCACTGTTTTATGACACAAAACAAGATTATGCTAATGTTTTCTATTAATGCTTTAATGTTTTAAGGTTCTAATGTTTATAGGGTCTCCCTCACGTTCCATTCGAATTGTTTATATGTTTTCATATTTATATCCTCTTAGATGCAATGTTTTAATGTAACGCCTTATCTGCGACTGTTCTGTTGTATTGTAAACCGGTATGATTTGTATATTATACTGGAATGTCGGTAAATAAGAATTCTAAACAAATAAATAAATAAACAAATAAACAAATAGTAACAGTGCAAGCTTCCTTTACACAATCCCCCTCAGCAATCCACAACTCTAAAGGGGTCATTTCAAGGTCATTGTGTGCGGAGTGCAAAGTGCATGCCATCCCCATTCTATCGGGTTGTGTACCAGTGTGGATAACAGAGACAGTATTACACAGCAGGATCCTGAAGAGAAGCCAATCACATCCTCAGGGGAAGAATTTTATTCTCGAAATGTAAAACAGTAGGAAGTCGATCTTCAGAATATTTCACCTTGTCAGGCAGGTAGAGAATAAACTGTAAAGACAGATTCGGATAATTTCTGTCCTGAAAGCGATAGGAGTTGGTATCAATTGTGCTAAAATTACAGCTCATATTCGTGCTTTCTCCTTCTGTAATTATCAGGGTGGTAAGAGCTGGAGAAAACACTTTTTCTTTGGGCAATATAGGTCCGTAAAATACAGAATACAAATTGTAGATTAGTCTCCATAATGTAAATACGTTGTAAATTGTAACTTCATCTTTAAAAGTAAGTAAAAGCAACCCAAAATGGGAAAAACCATCTAGCATATCAGCCCCTAGCATAGCCTATATGAAATAAGGTTTCAATGCCAATTCAGCCTACTTTAAAATACTGCAGACATTTTTTGTACTTATCCTTTCCAGAGGAAGCCAAGCACTATACAGTTTAAGGCAGTCCTTGCCTTAAATAGGAAAAGGAAAGGCAGAGCAGAAAGGAGGGCTCGTGGCACTTTCCTGCCTCGGTCCCTTTAAATTTAGAGCAGAGATGCGCGCGGGCCTAGAGAGGCCCAGAAGGGGAGGGGCCCGCACTGGGGATGGCTGCATGTCAGAGAAGGCCCTGGCAGAGAGGCCTACTGGCACATCGGAGGAGAGGCCTGTGAGGGAGCGCCCCGGAAGCAGCTGGCCGCCATAGCCAGCATGCCTAGCCCTGAAGGTGCTGCGCCGGCAAGGTGGGTGGAGGAGGCTAGTCGTGGGGAGCCGTGGCCGGCAGACATAACATTATCTATTTATTTATTTATTTCAGGATTTTTATATACTGTGGCACATTCTGGACATCACCTTGGTTTACAATGAAGCACAAAGCAGCAACAAGCTTTACAATAAACTAATTAAAAAACATTAATATTGTTGCAATATTAAGTAGGAAGAAAAACAAAACTAAATAAACTTAAAAAATAAAATTAAAAAAAACTCTGGCAGTCGGGTGCAGGAAACGGTTGATCAACTGACAAGCATCTGTTTCCTGAACCCCCTGGCAGTGCGGCTGTGTGGCTTTTAGGAAAACTGTAGCCAATATATTCAGCAGTTTTCCTAACCGGCGGATGGCCAATGCCAATCAGATTCTCATTAGCAAGGAGGAGCTAGGGGCGTGCAAGCTATGTGAGATGCTTTTCAAACCACCAGTCTGAAAGGGAGGGCCACATACCAGGAAGTAAAGGCCACCATTTTAGGGAGAATGGGATTCACTCTGGAAATCTACCAACAGCAGTTGTTGCTGGGAGTTCGTAAAGCTGGGGAAAGCACAAGGAACCTATTTCACAGGCTCAAACATGTCACTTGGAATTGGATGCACCTGGATGCAGTAGCCAAAGCAGTTCTGCTCCAACAGTTCCTAGACTGCATGGAATGGCTTCTATGGCTGTGGTTCTGCTGACAGCCAAACTTTATACTTGAAAGGGCACTGGAAGTAATGGAGGCCTATTACTAGGCCAAGATCATGCATAAGTCATCATGATTCAAAGAGAAGCCACTCGACCTGGGTAGAGGGCAACAGAGTCCTAAGAGCCAGAAGCCCTGACAACCAGTAACGCAGATCCAGCCAGACTTTTCACCTCAACCAAAACCTTCTACTGGACTGCCTTGTTTCAGCTGCGGAGAAAGTGGCCATTTTTTCAGAGACTGTCCATGCAGGGAAGATGAAAATGTTGAGTTTGGTCTACAGATCAGACCTCAAGTGAACTGAGATTCCCTTCAGAGATCAGCTGTCCACTGCACAGACAGCTGACTTAAAGCATCTGGTAGAGTGAAACAAGGAGGTCTTCTCAAACTTGCCAAGTCATACTCATCTGGTGCAGCATGACATCATAATGCCTCCTGGAGTTGTTGTATGGCAATGACTCTATCAGATTTCTGAGGCTAGGTGTCATATCATTGAGACCAAGGTGAAGGAGATGGTCCAGCTTGGAGTTATAGAGGAGTCTAATAGTGATTGATCCTCACCCAGAGTGCTGGTGCAGAAGCCAGATGGGAGCATAATGTTCTTCATTGACTTTAAAAAGGTCAAGAAGGTCTTAAAACTTGATTTGTACACAATGCCTAGAGCAGATGAGTGATTGAGTGCCTGGGATTAGCCCAGTTGATTTCTATCCTGGACTTTACAAAAGGTTATTAGCAGGTGCCTTTCATGCCAATGGTGAAGGAGAAGACTGTATGTTCAGCACCAGGTGGACTTTTCCAATTCACCGTCCTCTCTCTTTTGGGCTCCATGGTGCCTCTGCAATGTTTCAACGCTTGGTTGACCTCCTGCTCTGCCCACATCAAGAGTATACAGCCTTCTACTTGGGGGTAATTTTCAAAGGAGTTACGCGCATAAATGTAACTACTATTGTAGCAATTTTCAAAAGCCATTTACTCACGTAAAGTGCACTTATGTGAATAAATCCTATGGACGATTCAATGGCATATATTGTAGCAATTTTCAAAAGCCCACTTACTCGAGTAAAGTGCATTTACATGCATAAAACCCAGATTTACGCATGTAAATGCTTTTTAAAATCCGCCCCATAGTGTACAGCCCAGATTGAAAGACACATCTAAGCCAACACTAGGCTGTAATAACCAGTCTGAGGTAATCAGGATTAACTACTAACCCTAAGAAGTGCTTGCTGGGAGGGCAAGAAGTGAAGAATCTTGGCTTCACCCTGATGAAGGGCAGGGTCCATCCACAGACCTGGAAGATTGTGCTGATCACCAGGGTGCCAGTCCATCAAACAAAAGTGAGAGTCCAATGCAAGGGTGATGAAATGATTTTGTTGCGATTCTGCCCTCCCAGGCAGCTTCTCCACCTTCTTCTCTTCCTCCCCGTGGCCCGGAGACTGCTGAAGTGTTCTTCATATGCTGGTACCACGCTTCTTCACCTCCCGTGGCTCAGAACCCGTCGATGTTTCCCTTCGCAACAGGAGCTGCATTACAGCACACCCAGGCGGTCTGGAGACCGCCGACACCGCTGCTGCCTTACCCGACGGCAGGGTGTCAATCGGGTGCATCTCTATGCAGCCAGGAGGCTGTTGTCAGCATCACCATGTGGCCCGGAAGCCACTGACCTTACCGTGGACCCTCCGTGGCAGAGGGCCTGCATCCCCGGGCTCTCATGTGGCAAGGAGCCGCCAGCAGTTCACCTTTCGTGGTTCAGGATGCTGCTTCCAACATCAGTCTGCTTCTCCTTTTGCAGCCTTCAGCATCGCAGCAAGGCCACTGTCCAGGGTCCTCCCTGTTTCCTCCTAGGTGGCGAGCCTGGCTCTCTCGCTTCAGTATTTAAAGGAACAGCAAGGGAGTGGTGCTTCTCTGATGTTATCATTGGATCTGCCTCTTCTGCAGTATAAAAAGCTTCAGTCTTCATTCCTTCTTTGCCTTCGCAAGGAGCCAGTCCTCCTTAGGACTTCTCATCATCTTCTTCTCAAGGCACTTCTTTTTATGTAGGATCCTGTGTCTTCGTGATATCCTCATGCTATGTCTTCGTCTTTTCAAGGTCTCCAGATCTATCGTCTTGATGTCTTCTTTATCCGGTTGATCTTCTGCCTGGCAGCACAAGTCTCCTAAGGTTCCAGCTTCTTATTTTTTTACATTCTTATGGGAGGAGAAATAGCCTAGTGGTTAGAGCAGTGGACTGTGTACCAGGAGACCAGGGTTCAAGTCCTGCTGTTGCTCCTTGTGACCTTGGGCAAGTCACTTTACCCTCCATTGCTCAGGTACAAAAAACTTAGATTATAAGCCCTCTGGGGATAGAGAAATACCTACAGTACCTGAATGTAAACCAGTGTGATATCTCAATTGAGATCAAATGTTGGTAAATAAAAATTTTAACCTTCGTTGTAGAGGCATCCGCTCAAATCCTGAACCTTGCCTGGATACTTGGAGTAAGCACCCTGCCTTTACTTCACGAATGAACTCTGTTATCCGATCTGTTCCAGCATGGACCTACCAGGCCTTTATCAGCTGTGCAGGGTGCATTTGGAACAGGCTTCATCAGAGTCTTCACTTCATCTTCTATCCTCCCTGTGTGTGGAACCACCAGCATGGTCCGTGACCTGTCTTCATTAGCTGAGTATATGGGAGCGTGATGTGTAGTACCGACTCAGCTCTGCCAACTTGTGTGGGGAACCACTAGCATGGTCTATGACCAGCCTACCCCGGCTGTGTATGGCACGTCGCCTGCATGGTCCGAGACCACTCCATCTAGGTTGTGTAGGTCACTTGATTTCCAGTACCAGCCAAGTCCTCTTCAAGCAACTCATGAGCTTCCAGAGTTTCTTCATATACGTGACCAGAGTTCCTCTTCGCTCCACATATCCAGATTTCATCTCTTCATGTTTTGAAGTCTCATCTTACTTCACGTATCCAGAGTAATGTTCCACTTCACATATCCTGAGTCTTGTCTCACTTCAAGTCTTCGTCTTTGATGTCCTCATCCTCTGACCACTGTCTGCCCTGTCTCAGTTGCTGCTTCGAGCGGCAGGTCTAAAAGGGCTGGGAGTAGTCGGAGGACTACTCATGAGACCAAAATTGCGTTGTTTGGGTCTCTCTCTGCTGCGTACAGGTATGTCTGTGGTCGAGGCCATCATCCTTCCATCTTCAGCCCATACTGGGTCACCTCTCACCTGCCTCGGTGTTTGCTGGAGCTCCTCTGTGGTTGTATTGGGGGCCCAGGGGCACATGAAAACCCACAAGATGATATCACTACCCGCATTCCACAACAGATTGCGAAGACCATGGGCCCGGTGGGTGTTCCTGTGTGTGGCTTGGACTCTTGCACACCAAGAATATTTTGTATTTTTTTCCTGAATTTTTTTTTGGGAGGGGGTTACAAATGACCTGCAGGAGGTGCCTGCACCCAGAAGTTCCATCATCATCTCCTGACCCTCCAAGTCAGTGTTTCGGACTTGGGAGGACCCTTGAGAGGGGGGTACTGTTGCGATTCTGCCCTCTAGGGCAGCTTCTCCACCTTCTTCTCTTCCTCCCTCATGGCCCAGAGGCTGCTGAAATATTCTTCACATGGCTGGTGCCACGTTTCTTCACCTGCCGTGGCTCAGAGGCTGTCGATGTTCCTCTTCAGGGCAGGAGCCGCGTTACAGAATGCCCAGGCAGTCCGGAGACCGCCGACACTGCCACTGCCTTACCCGACGGCAGGGAGCTGTTCAGGTGCATCTCTATGCGGTCAGGAGGCTGTTGTCAGCTTCACCATGTGACCCAGAGGCCACTGACCTTACTGTGGACCCTCCATTGCAGAGGGCAAGAATCCCCATGCTCTCATGTGGCATGGAGCCACCAGCAGTTCACCTTCCACGGTTCAGGATACTGCTTCCAACATCAGGCATGCCCTGAGGCCTGCTTCTCCTTCTGCAGCCTTCAGCATCGCAGCAGGGCCGCTATCCAGGGCCCTGCTCTGCTTCCTGTTTCCTCCTAGAGGCGAGGCTGGCTCTCTCTCTTCAGGATTTAAAGGAACAGGGAGGTAGTGGTGCTTCTCTGATGTCATCATTGGAGCCGCCTCTTCTGCAGTATAAAAAGCTTCAGTTTTCATTCCTTCCTTGCCTTCGCAAGGAGACAGTCCTCCTTAGGACTTCTCGTCATCTGCTTCGTTTTATGTAGGATCCTGTGTCTTCGTGATGTCCTCACGCTACATCTTCGTCTTTGTCTTTTCAAGGTCTCAAGATGTCTCGTCTTGATGTCTCTTTATCCGGTTGATCTTCGTCCTGGCATTGCAAATCTCCTAAGGTTCCAGCTTCTTATTTTAACCTTCATTGTAGAGCCAACCCCTCGAATCCTGAAACTTGTCTGGATCTTTGGAGTCTGCACCCTGCCTTCACTTCATGAATGAACTCTATTATCCGATCTGTTCCAGCATGGCCTTACCTGGCCTTTATCAGCTGTGCAAGGTGCATTT
This sequence comes from Rhinatrema bivittatum, assembly GCF_901001135.1. Lineage (NCBI taxonomy): Eukaryota > Metazoa > Chordata > Amphibia > Gymnophiona > Rhinatrematidae > Rhinatrema > Rhinatrema bivittatum. The sequence continues at coordinate 169,483 of NW_021820735.1, read as the reverse complement.
AGAACATGCTTCATCTGAGTCTTCACTTCATCTTCTATCCTCCCTGTTTGGGGAACCACCAGTGTGGTCCGTGACCTGTCTTCATTGGCTGAGTATATGGGAGTGTGATGTGTAGTACCGACTCAGCTCTGCCAACTTGTATGGGGAACCACTAGACCAGCCTACCCCACCTATGTAGGGCGCATGCCTGCGTGGTCCAAGACCAGTCCAGCTAGGTTGAGTAGGGCACTTGATGTCCAGTACCAACCAAGTCCTCTTCAAGCAACTCATGGCCTTTCAGAGTTTCTTCATATACATGACCAGAGTTCCTCTTTAGGGATGTGAATCGTTTTCCATATCGTCTTAACGATAGAAATCGTGTGGCAGGGCAAGAAAATCGTCTTAGGCACGATTTTTTAGTTAAAAAATCGTTAAAAATCGTTTTTTTCTGATTAGTGCGCACTAACTGGGAGTTAGTGCGCACTAACTGAAAATGATACAATTTGACACTTTTCAGGTCAGTTAAGGTCAGTTTAGGAATGAATATGTATTCCTATTGGCTGCCCTCTTATTTATTCATGTTACCAAGTTTCCTACTGACAGTATATGGGGGATGGGAAATGGAAACAGTTGGTAGCTTGACAAAACAAGTAATGTGATCAGTCAATGTGACTAGAACTTGTGCCCTAACCCTGATACCAGTGGTATTGTGATCTTCCTGCACACAGTGCCCTATCCCTATTAATACCAGGAGTGTTGTGATCTTCCTGCACACAGTGCCCTATCCCTAATACCAGGGGTGTTGTGATCTTCCTGCACACAGTGCCCTATTCCTGATACTGGGGGTGTTGTGATCTTCCTGCACACAGTGCCCTATTCCTGATACCGGGGGTGTTGTGATCTTCTTGCACACATCCCAGTATCAGGGATAGGGCACTGCATGCAGGAAGATCACAACACTCCTGGTATTAATAGGGATAGGGCACTGCATGCAGGAAGATCACAACACTCCTGGTATTAATAGGGATAGGGCAGGGGCACTGCATGCAGGAAGATCACAACACCCCTGGTATCAGGGATAGGGCACTGTGTGCAGGAAGATCACAATACCCCAGAGGAGTGAGGGTCAGGCAGCTCCCCCCTGTCTGTGAAGCCAGCCTCTCACTAGTAATGCAGGGAGGGAGCTGTCTCAGACTTCACCATCCTCCCCCCCCCCTCACCCACACACCATTCACTAGCTGGGACATGGGGGAAGTCAGGAGTGAGGGTCAGGCAGCTCCCCCCTGTCTGTGAAGCCAGCCTCTCACTAGTAATGCAGGGAGGGAGCTGTCTCAGACTTCACCATCCTCCCCCCCCCCTCACCCACACACCATTCACTAGCTGGGACATGGGGGAAGTCAGGAGTGAGGGTCAGGCAGCTCCCCCCTGTCTGTGAAGCCAGCCTCTCACTAGTAATGCAGGGAGGGAGCTGTCTCAGACTTCACCATCCTCCCCCCCCCCTCACCCACACACCATTCACTAGCTGGGACATGGGGGAAGTCAGGAGTGAGGGTCAGGCAGCTCCCCCCCTGTCTGTGAAGCCAGCCTCTCACTAGTAATGCAGGGAGGGAGCTGTCTCAGACTTCACCATCCTCCCCCCCCCCCCCTCACCCACACACCATTCACTAGCTGGGACATGGGGGAAGTCAGGAGTGAGGGTCAGGCAGCTCCCCCCTGTCTGTGAAGCCAGCCTCTCACTAGTAATGCAGGGAGGGAGCTGTCTCAGACTGGTATCAGGGTTAGGGCACTGTGTGCAGGAAGATCACAACACTCCTGGTATTAATAGGGATAGGGCACTGTAAGAGATGACTGTAGTAGATTGAATAAAGATCTGATGTTTCTGCTCTCCTCACACCAAACAAAAACAACACACAAGCAGAGAAGCCCTTCTTACAAAGCTGAGCTAGTGAGTTAAGTAGGAGGAAAAGTAAACATACTTGTGCCAGTGTGGCTACTTAAAAAATACACTTACCAACAATCAATTACATATATTTGAACTGTGTACAGTTCCAGCCAGGACCACCTTTCTAAAATGCACAGTGATTGGCAAATTCAACATGCACTAGCATTTCAGGTGCCTGCTAACAAAAATAATAAACAAACAAGTTCTAGTCACGTGAGTGCTGATCATTACATTACTTTTTTTGTCAAGCTTCCAACTGTTTCCATTTCACATCCCCCCAACCATTACCTCAGTATTAGCCTTGGTAACATCAATAGATAAGAGCACAGCCAGCCAATAGGAATACATACATACATATTCATTCCTAAGTGACCTTTACTGACCTGGGAAGTGTGAACACTTTGTTTCATTTTCTGTTGGTGTTCGTTAGTTTCCAGTTCCATTTCCCATCCCCCCAACCATCACCTCAGTGGTAACCTTGGTAACATCAATAGATAAGAGGGCAGCCAGCCAATAGGAACACATATTCATTCCTAACTGACCTTCAGTGACCTGGAAAGTGTTTATTTGTATCATTTTCAGTTAGTGCGCACTAAATCGAGTTAGTGCGCACTAACGGGGAGTTAGTGCGCACTAACACGATTTAACGATTTTTAACGATAAATCGTTAGAATTTCTATTGTATCGTGTTCTATAACGATTTAAGACGATATAAACATTATCGGACGATAATTTTAATCGTTGAAAAACGATTCACATCCCTATTCCTCTTCACTCCACATATCCAGATTTCATCTCTTCATGTTTTGAAGTCTAGTCTTTCTTCATGTATCCAGAGTGATGTTCCACTTCATGTATCCTGAATCTTGTCTCACTTCAAGTCTTCGCCTTTGATGCCCTCATCCTCTGACCACTGTTCACCCTGTCGCAGCTGCTCTGAGTGGCAGGTCCAAAAGGGCTTGGAGTAGTTGGAGGACCACTCATGAGACCAACATTTCATTGTTTGGGCCTCTCTGCTGCATACAGGTGTGGCTGTGGTCGAGGCCACTATCCTTCCATCTTCATCCCATGCTGGGTCACCTCTCACCTGCCTCGGTGCTTGCCGGAGCTCCTCTGCGGCTGTATCGGGGCCCAGGGGCACACGAAAACCCACAAGATGGGATCGCTACCCGCGCTCCACAACAGGTTTCTGGCCCTACAGTCCTTCAACTATAACATACAATACAGGAAAGTCAGGGAAAACACTAGTGCAGATTTCCTGTCTAGAGAAGTGTCCCTGGTACAGGTAGATGCTCACCCCGACAAGGATGAGCTGAGTGGGAGGGTATTTGAGGGAGTCTATAGGAAAGTCCTTCAGACTACTTTAAGGGATTGGGTACAGATGTATCGTCTGGTCTTCCTTAAGATTCAGACCCACCAGGAATCCTGGGTGAAGGGAGGAGCCCTTCCCCAGGGCCTAGAAGGGTTAAACAGGCCCCAGGGAGCTGGAAGGAAGCCACTTTATGAGAAAACCTTCTATGTGTGATGTTTCTGTGCTATCAGAACTTTAAAGTGAGCTTTATTATTTATTTGTTTTGATTTGCAATTTGTTTTCCACTGTAAATAAATTGCACAAAAGGAAACAGCCAGAGTCTGCCCCTCTATTCTTTCTGACTGTTTCCCAAACTGCTATTGCTAAGTTACCGCACTAGCACAAGTTGATACTGAATGGATTCAACTTGACATTCTTTCAATTCTCTTCATTCTTTGTCTAAATGATGCCAAACTTTTTGTGACCCTGTTTTTTATGCTGTGCTTCTAGTTGCCTGATATTATTTAGTAGCCTCTCAATTCATTTTCCCTGCTCCTTCTTTTTCCAATTGGCCCATGAGATCAATTTCCTACAGAGCACTGCCTTCAAGCCATCCCATCCCCATTGACAGCATTGACCTAGGTAACTGCAATTGGTATGACAATGCTCCGACATGGCAGAGTACTGGGAACGGCCTGATGAACTTGGATCCAGATGATGCGAGGGCAGCCTCAGCCTGATGTTTATTGTGCTGAGCCAAACCTTCTAGCCAGGTCTGAAGAGCGGAGTTGCACGTCGATGAGCATCGGTACTTTGGCTCATTCAGCGGCCTGGTCCAGACGCTCCTTGACACGGTTTCACATGAGGCGGATGGTCTGTGCTGTAGACTGAGCAGCTGGTGATGGCATGGAGAGAAGTACTGGCAAGGGCAAGCGTGGCTGACAGCCGAACACAATGGAGAATGGAGAGACATCGGTGGCAGCCGCGATGTGAGTGTTATGAGACAGCTCTGCCCAAAGCAATAGGTCAGCCCAATTGTCCTGTTGATCATGTACGTATGATCTCAAGAAGGACTTTAGTGTGTGATTCGTCCTCTCTGCTTGTCCATTTGCCTGAGGGTGGTAGGCAGAGGTGAAACTTAGAGCGATGTTAATTTTTTTCATAGCGATTGCCAGTACCTGGCTGCAAATTGTGGTCCTCGGTTCGAAATTATCTCTTTGGGCAACCCATGGAGCCTGGGTTGTTTGAGGAACAATTTGGCTAATTCTGGAGCCAATGGAAGATTTCATAGAGGGATAAAGTGACCCATCATAGAGGGATAAAGTGACCCATCTTAGAAAATTGGTCAATGATGACCCATATTATTAGGGATGTGCAGAAGGAAAAATTTTGTTTCGTTTCATTTTTTGTTTCACCAGGACCCAAATTCATTTCATTAGTTTCATAGGGGAAAAAAAACCCAATTCATTTATTAGTTTCATTCGTTTTTCATTTTCCATTAAAGTCAATGGGGGAAGTATTTGCAGCCTATTTTTGGCTGCAGAATTGGGGTTTTCTTATCAATTCTGATTAAACTTCTGGGGAGCAATCATCAGAATGAGAAAAGAGCTCCAAGGTACTTATACTGTGGCAAAGTGGCACCAAAGTGGCATGAATAGCCTAAAGAACTGTAAAGGGGCAAAGGGGTACCAGGAGTGGCAAGAGTGCTTTAACAGAGGTGTCAAAAACACACCACAGCTTTAAAATAGAGCACTGATAACAGTTGCATGAACCCTAAAAGGCAGCACCACAGGCAAAGTGGCAAGACAAGTGACATCAACATCCTACAGCACAATGAAGGAGGAACATAGCAAGCAGAAAGGGTGTCAGAAAAACCACAAGGTGCCAATAAAGGGACAAAGCAGCAGAAAGACTAGCACCAACACACTGAGGAACTATGATAGTGACAAGAACACCACAAGGAGTAGAATGAGTCGTCTGGTGTATGGCAGCAAGGCAGAGTGGCAGAAAGTTGATAGGGGCAAGACAGGCTGGCAGAGCTGAAGTAGTCAGGTCACTGTGGTGTTGATAGGGAAAAGACAAGGAAGCAAGACAAAATGAGGCTCAGTCAATATATGTGAGTGTGGAAAACTACACACACACACACACACAGTGCAGTGCCTTGCTGTACACTACAACTGAGACTGCTGTACGTGCACCCAAAAAAATTAAAACTCCAGATGCCTACTGGGGATTTGGATTAAAAGAACACCGCTGTACCAATATATGTCAGTGTGGAAAATTACACACACACATAGAGTGCAGTGACTTGCTGTACACTACAACTGAGATTGCTCTATGTGCACAAAAATGCCTGCTCAGGCTTCCAGAGAAAAGACTGGAAGCCTGAGCAGGCACAATTCCTAGTGATGCTGCTTGTTGTTTCAAAATACCAATTCTTAGACAGCCACTGAAACTCTCACACTATCTCCCACCCACATCACCCATACCCTGCCTGCAACCTATCTGAGAAGGGGGTAAGATCAGCAGCAAAATGCCACTGCTGGCAGCTTGTCTCAGTGAGAGAGGCAGAGAGACCGCCTGAGTTCAATAGAAAAAAGTGCAGTAGAAAAGCCTGGCTGGCACAGCAGCAAAAACAAACAAATATCTTTTTCATTGGAAAAATCTATCAAAGTAGCAAGCAATAGCAATTGAATACAGATTTGAGACACTCAGAGACTAGCTCTGAATAAAGCCACCTCCCCAGACAAAAGCCAAGAAAAAGTGCGTGGCGTGCCATGTGCTTAAGGTAGAAATAGTACAGCAGGAACAGCATCACAGAACACTCAGAGCAGAGATTGGCTGAATTAGAAAAATGATTTGCTCTGATATGTTGGCATTCTGGTCTCCTTGCCAACCTGTCTGACCCACTCTATGACAGGGCTGTGAGGTCACTTATGACCCACAGGAAAGGGCTGGTTGTTGCTATGGATACTCCCACATGGTCTTCTCTTATTTCAAATGGCCGCTAAGAAATCACTGTGAACCAAAAGAATGAAGCTAATATGATGTGTTTCATTCGTGGGGGATCACCATGCATTTCGCGAACCCACGAATCAAACGAACAGGGACTTATTCATTGTGGATTGCACATTCATTGAAAATTAATGCACATCCCTACATATTATGGTGTTCTCTTGGGATGGAGGTAAATCAGTAATGAAGTCAGTAGATATACTGGACCAAGGTTCGGTGGGAGCTGGGAGAGGTTGGAGGAGCCCCCATGGGAGGGTTTTGTTGAGCACATATGGGACATGAGTCAGCATAGTTGCACAAATCCTTTACCATGATGGGCCACCAGTAGAACCTCCTTAACATTTCCAATGTTCGGGCTCGGCCAGGATGTCCGGCTAGCTTTGAATCATGGACCCAGCAGAGTACGCATTCTCTCAGGTGACATGGGGCTACTGTCGTTCTGGCTGGTACTGTGGTTGTTACAGTGAGGGACATGCAGGCCAGATCAATGATATGTCTTGGGGTGTCTGGTGTGTCTTCTGGGTCTGGTTCTTTCCCCACCACCCAGGCTGTTCTTTCTATTGAGGCTTTTGGCAATGGTGACTGAGCCTGAAGCAGCCTCTACTGAAAATAAAAGGGAACTGATAAGGGTTGCTTAAAGAGTGACTTTTTTTTTTCTAATTTTTTTTTTAATTTTAATTAAATGTTTAAAAATAAGTGGAAGGACAGTGAAGTTTTAACTGAATAAGTGAACTTGTGATCCCAAATTAAAGAGAGACTGCAGAGGGGAGTGAGAAGTACAAAAAACTAGAAACAAAACTTGCTTAGAAAAGCAGGCTCCTTGGCTGCTCCAGGAAGGCCTGCAGCAGGTGTCAGATTAGAGCTCAGCCAGGCATCAGAGCTTGTGGCCCGACTGAGCACCTGAGCCTTCCCCCTCCCAGGCTCCAGGAGCCTCAGTGATTAAACAAAGAAAATAAGAAGGTAAGAGCTTGCTGCTCTTCTAAATTATAAAACTAAAATAAGAAAAGGCAATTATGGGGGAAGGGTTGAAATTAAATAACTAAATCAAAACAAAACAGCTGAAATAAAGCTCTCCCTTCAGCTCCAATGGGAGGCAGAAGCAAAGAGAACAACAGAACTTAAAACTGTAAAGCAAGTAATAAAGGAAATGTGCCTTGAAATTAACCCTGCTTAAAACAAAACTCACCTTAAAACCTGTCCCTGCGTAACTAAATCTTCACCCTGAAACTAAGAAAAGTTTGTGTGAGAAGGGGAGAGAGGCTGTAGTCATTATACAGGGGAAGGCAGAGGAGCTGCCTGCCCCTCAAACAAACCAGTGGCGTAGCCACGGGTGGGCCTGGGTAGGCAGCTGCCCACCCAATTTAGACCCAGGCCCACCCAACTGACACCAGAACTGCAAGGCTGTCGCGGGATCCCATCCCCGCGACAGTGAAGAGGAGAACCCATGCTTGGCACGCCATCATGGCACACGTGGGGAAGCGGTCCTACAACCATATGGCCGACCGATCTTCCTGTTTGCGGGGGGAGGGGGGGAGCGGAAGTGCCGTGCACAGCTTCCACTTCCTCCCCCCAAAGCAGGAAGATCAGCTGGCCTCTCCTGCTATCTTCAGGCCGTATGGCCGACCGATCTTCCTGTTGGGGGGGGGGGGGGGGAAAGAAGAGCGGAAGCGCCGTGTACAGCTTCCGCTCCCCCCCCCCCCAGCAGGAAGATCGTCGGCCATATGGCTCGAAGATAGCAGGAGGCCAGTGGCAGCAGGAGAGGCCAGCTGATCTTCCTGCTTTGGGGGGAGGAAGCAGAAACTGTGCGCGGCGCTTCCGCTCTCCTCCACCCCCCCCAAAACAGGAAGATCGGTCGGCCATATGGCCCGAAGATAGCAGGAGGCCAGTGGCAGCAGGAGAGGCCAGCTGATCTTCCTGCTCTGGGGGGAGGAAGCGGAAACTGTGCACAGGCTTGAATGTGTATGTGAGGATGAGAATGGGAGCCTTGTGTGTGTGGGGGTGAAAATCGGACCCTGGGTGTGTATGGGAGTGAGAATGGAGTCTTGAATGTGTGTGGGTGATAATGGAAGCTTGAATATGTGGGTGAGGATGGAAGCTTGAATATGTGGGTGAGGTTGGAAGCTTGAATATGTGGGTGAGGTTGGAAGCTTGAATGTGTGTATATATGGGTGAGGATGGAAGCTTGAATGTGTGGGTGAGAATGGAAGCTTGAATATGTGGGTGAGGATGGAAGCTTGAATGTGTATATATATGGGTGAGAATGGGAGCCTGGGTTTGTGTGTGTGGGTGAGAATGGAAGCTTGAATATGTGGGTAAGAATGGGTGCTTGAAAGTGTGTATGTGTGGGTGAGAATGGGACCTTAAATGTGTGTATGTGTGGGTGAGAATGGGTTTGTGTGTGTGGATGAGAATGGGTGTCTGGATGTGCGTCTGTGTGTGCATAAGAATATAAGCCTGGGGAGGGGTGAGAAAGTGAGAGCTTGTATGTGTGTCTGCAGAGAATGTGAGCTGGGGGGGGGGGGGGGAGAGCATATGAGAGTGAGAGCCTGAGTGTGTGAGGGAGTCTGTGAGAGAAAGCATTTATGTATATATGTGTGTGTGTGTGGAAGGGAAGAAGACAGTAGTAGAAAAGACACTGAAGAGGAATTAGGAAATGAGCGACAAGGGAAAAATGGGAAAGAGAGACCAGGACCAACTGATTAGAAAAATACAAAGATCAGACAACAAAGGTAAAAAATAAATAAATATATATATATATATAGAGAGAGAGAGAGAGAGAGAGAGAGAGAGAGAGAGATGTTAGCAATTTAAATATGTCATCTTTGGGAATGTGCATTCTTATATTTTTGTATTTTGCTCTTTCTTAAGTATTCCACTGTTCAGACATTTTAGTTTCTCAGGCTTTCTATTTTGGCTTTATCTACATGTTTCTGTTTCTAATTTATAGTCTCTTATTTCTATATTAGGTAAGGGTCGGTCTCAGTTTTGCCTGTTTGTGACAGAAATGAGTATTTCTAGCATATAGTTTCTCTGTAGTAGTAGTCCAGCCTGTTCTGTTATTCCCGTAGGTGATGTATTAATGTTCTAGGGCCTGGTGTAGTATTTGCATTGCTGCTTTTTCATAAGGTTGCTGTTTAAATCCTGAGAGTCAGTGCTGTGGTTGTTTGGCAAGGTTCCAGATGCCTCTTTGCAAGAGTTTGTTACTTCACAAAATAGCAGTGGAGGGTTATTTTTTGCTGAGATTACACCAGAATTTGAATTTTTTTTTTCATGTTACTTGTAATGTGAATTGCCCTAGCTTTGCGCTGCACCTGTTCTGATGATTAATTATATTTTATTGCATTTATGAAGATTTCTGGGTTTCTGCAAAGATGGTTCATGAAAGAATACATTAATTTTTGTTTTATTATATGATTGGATTTGATTGTTTTCTATACTTGAAATAATTGAAGTAAATTATTTTAAAGTTTCATACATGACACATAATGGCTGTTGCAAACTACTTAGAAAGCCATTCTAGGGTGCAGTATATGGCATTATTTATCAGTAAGAAAACAACTAGTAGACCTGCATGCCTTGTGCCCACCTATGTTAACCTTGTGCCCACCCAAAAAATCAATTCTGGCTACGCCACTGAAACAAACAAATCGAATAAGAGACTAAAGAAATGAAATACACTGTAAATAAAAGTGAGGACTGATGCCTCAACACAAACTGAACTAAAATATGTCAAACTTATAAAACTAAGTAAACAAAATATATGAAAATAAAGGTTTTAAAATATGTGCTTCAGGAGCATGGTGTGCACACAGCCTCTCTCCAGGAGGTAAAGCCAGGACTGGAGCAGCCTGTCCTGAAAATCTGGAGCCAGTTGACAACCCTACCCAGGGCTCCCTTCTCCCCATGTTGAATTCTTTCTGACCCCTTCTAGACTCAGGAAGGCTCGGGTACGACACCATTTTTGAATTCTATCTTTTCTCTTTGGCCCTATAGACTTTCCCGCAGCCCAGGAAGAACCAGATATTCCACGGATCCCATAGCGCTATGGTCCGTCACGACAGAATGTGGCTGCAGCTGAGATGATTCTCATGGGAGCTTTACAGATTTGTTCAGAAGCTTTCTAGCAAGGAAGCACCCAAGGTGAAAAAAAAAAAATAGACCTCAAAGAGATGGGACAATATCCTGAAATCAGCAAGAGTTTGTATAATTTGTGCTGCAAGTAAATAGAAACTGTTTGTAAAAAGAACAAGAACAAAATCAGCTGTCTCCAGCTTTTCAGTGTATTGGGGATGGAGCAGGGGTGGGGAGAGATGAGATACAATTTCCTGGGGGACGGAGCACAGAGTGAAAAGTCCACGAACTGAGGATAACTTTAGCCCAATGGTAACTGATAAATTATCAGGAAATCTTTAGTTTAAAAAAGGGGTTGTTACTGGAAGCTGACATTCATTGGGATTTTAGCTTTTAGTTCCCTTTGCTGTCCGACACTTTCCAGCCCTGCCTGCTTTGCTCATTGATTAGACCCAGAGGAGGAGCAGCACAGCAGCACTTGTGGACAGACATAGCAGCATTTAGTTATGTGGTTGGGTGGCGAGACAATTTAAAGAAGAATGCAATCAACTTGTTTGTTTGGGGGGGAGGGGGTTTGGATTGTGCAAGTGATTAAAGAAGAAAAAAAAAGGGGAAGAATGGGGGACAGACAGCCCTGAAGAAAACCATTTCTGCTGAAGTCAGAGTGACACCAGCGCAGACTGTCCAGCCCCCTCCCTTAAAAATAAAAAACCCACGATCAAGTGAACAAAGAGGAAGCCCCAGAGCATGGAAATTTCAAACTGTAGCAATACCTCTTCCTACTTCCAGGAAAGATATTTTGACTTTGAGTTTCTCTGTGAGAAGGAGGCTCCTGCCAGTGCCAGTCTGTCTGTCTGTCTCTGCCTGTCTGTCCATCAGAAGGAATCTCTGCCTTTACTTTTCCCATAGGCTTGGCACTGGAACAGAGAATCAGAGCCCGGAGACCTGACTAGGAAAAACAGAGAAACTGTCCTTGGATGAAAGGGTGACAGCACAGCAAGGGCCACCTGGGTGTCAGAAAGGAGTGGCCCTCTCTTTCCTCATTCTGGGAGGGGAGTTCCAGCTTTTAATCTGTTTGCCCTCTCTCACTTCAGCATTCCTGAATCTCTCGTTATTGCCCCTGATTCCCCATCCCTGCCCCCCTCTCTCTTTTCACTAGTTACTATATCTGTCCACTGCCCCATCTGCCCCCCAAAGGAATGCTTCTGTGTTTCGGCCTCTGCTTTTTTTGCATTCACCCTAGGGTTTATTCTGGGCTTTGTCTTTGCATTGCAGATCGGGAGTCCTGACTGCTCCCACTGCCCTCCTCTCACTGCACGCCGACAACCAAAGGCAGAGAGAAAGCAGAGCAGCAGCCGACAGCCCATGTCGTAATTTCAGCCCCTTACGTCCTCACAGATGACACTTCTCAAACCATGGCTGGCAGTTTCCCTAAACAGCAGAGGCATAGATAGACCTTGGCCAACATGGCCATGGCCATAGGCGCCATCCATCCTAAAGCACCACTAGCTGCATGCAGCATTATGGAAAAGCCGGCCCCCTCCACCTGGTCAAGATGGTGAGACTGACAGTGAAATGCTAAGAGAAATTAGGGAAGCTAACCAAATTGGTAGTGTGGTAATAATAGGGATGTGCAGAGGGACGCCATACATTGCATTTGGGATTCGTATTCGTCGGGGGGCAGATACATTGCATTCCGCAAGGGGGGCCCCCGATACATTCATGCATTAATTCTTATTCGTTTTATGCTAAAATTGAATTAACTACAACCCCCCACCCTCCTGACCCCCACAAGACTTGCCAAAAGTCCCTGGTGGTCCAGCGGGGGTACGGGAGCGATCTCCTGCACTCGGGCCGTCGGCTGCCAGTAATCAAAATGGCACCGATAGCCTTTGCCCTTACTATGTCACAGGGACTTAGGGATGTGCAGAGGGATGGCATACGTTGCATTCGTGATTCGGATTCGTTGGGGCGCAAATGCGTTACATTTGGCCGTATGGCGCCCTGATGCGTTAATACGGCGAGTTATATTCGTGTCCCAGCTAAAATTAAAATTAACTACAACCCCCCACCCTCCTGACCCCCCCAAGACTTACCAAAACTCCCTGGTGGTCCAGCGGGGAGTCCAGAAGCCATCCTTGCACTCTCACACCCTCGTTTGCTGGTTTCATCATGGCGCCAATAGCCTGTGTCACAGGGGCTACCGGTGCCATTGGTCAGCCCCTGTCACATGGTCACCGGTGCCATCTTGTGCTCCTACCATGTGACAGGGGCTGACCAATGGCACCGGTAGCCCCTGTGACATAGTATGGGCAAAGGCTATCGGTGCCATTTTGAGTATTGGCATCGGACAGCCGGCGTGCAGGAGGTCGCTTCCAGACCCGCACTGGACTTTTGGCAAGTCTTGTGGGGGTCAGGAGGCCACCCCAAGCTGGCCAAAAGTCCCTGGGGGTCCAACGGGGGTCCCAGAGTGACCTCCTGCACGCCGGCCGGCCGATGCCAGGACTCAAAATGGCGCTGATAGCCTTTGCCCATGCTATGTCACAGGGGCTACCGGTGCCATTGGTCAGCCCCTGTCACATGGTAGGATCACAAGATGGCGCTGATGGCCATGTGACAGGGGCTGACCAATGGCACCGTAGCCCCTGTGACAAAGGCTATTGGTGCCATGATGAAACCAGCAACCAGGGTGTGAGTGAGTTCCCGGACCCCCCGCTGGACCACCAGGGAGTTTTGGTAAGTAAGTCTTGGGGGGGTTCAGGAGGGTGGGGGGTTTGTTTAAATTTTTATTTAGGAGGCCGAATAAAACAGAAATCTGTTAAATACGTGGGGAGTCGCGATGTGTTTCGCCTCCCCACATATTTAACAGATAGGACAAAATACGTTGCGGATCACAAATACATGGAAAACGGATGCACACCCCTACAGGGACTACCGGTGCCATTGGTTAGCCCCTGTCACATGGTAGGAGCACAAGATGGCGCCAGCCATCCATTGCTCCTACCATGTCACAGAGGGTGACCAATGGCACAGGTAGCCCCTGAGACATAGTAAGGTCAAAGGCTATCGGCACCATTATGAATACCGGCAGACGAGGGCGTGAGTGCAGGAGATGGCTCCCGGACCCCTGCTGGACCACAAGGGAGTTTTGGTAACTCTTGGGGGGTCAGGAGGGTGGGGGGGGGTTTGTTTAAATTTGCTCCTTTAGATGGCCGAATAATTCGGCAAAGATTCATTGTATTCGTGGGGAATGGCGATACGTTTTGCTTCCCCATGAATACAATGAATATGGCCCTATAAGTTGCAGATTACCAATATGTAGGAAACGAATGCACACCCCTAGGTAATAATGGGAGACTTCAATTACACCAATATTGACTAGGTAAATGTATCATCGGGCCACGCTAGAGAGATAAAGTTCCTGGATGGAATAATTGATAGCTTTATGGAGTAATTGGTTCAGGAAACGATGAGAGAGGGAGCAATTTTAGATCTAATTCTCAGTGGAGCACAGGATTTGGTGAGAAAGGTAACAGTGGTGGGGCCGCTTGGCAATAGTGATCATAATATGATCAAATTTGAATTAATGACTGGAAGTGGGACAGTAAGCAAATCCACAGCTCTTGTGCTAAACTTTCAAAAGGGAAACTGATAAAATGAGAAAAATTGTTTGGAAAAAACTGAAAGGAGCAGCTACAAAAGTAAAAAGTGTGCAAGAGGCATGGTCATTGTTAAAAAATACCATCCTAGAAGCACAGTCCAGATGTATTCCACACATTAAGAAAGGTGGAAAGAAGGCAAAACGATTCCCGGCATAGTTAAAAGGGGAGGTGAAAGAAGCTATTTTAGCCAAAAGAATTGGAAGCCAAGAATTGGAAGAAGGATCCAACAGAAGAAAATAGGATACTGCATAAACATTGGCAAGTTAAATGTAAGACATTGATAAGACAGGCTAAAAGAAAATTTGAAAAGAAGTTGGCCGTAGAGGCAAAAACTCACAGTAAAAACATTTTTAAATATATCCTAAGCAGAAAGCCTTTGAGGGAGTCATTTGGACTGTTAGATGATTGAGGAGTTAAAGGGGCACTTAGAGAAGATAAGACCATCGTGGAAAGATTAAATGATTTCTTTGCTTCAGTGTTTAATGAAGAGGATATTGGGAAGGTACCTGTACCGGAGAAGGTTTTCATGGGTAATGATTCAAATGGACTGAACCTAGAAGATGTGGTAGACCTGATTGACAAACTGAAGAGTAGTAAATCTCCTGGACCAGATGGTATACACCCCAGAGTTCTGAAAGAACTAAAAAATGAAATTTCAGACCTATTAGTACAAATTTGTAACCTATCATTAAAATCATCCATTGTACCTGAAGACTGGAGGATAGCAAATGTAACTCCAATATTTAAAAAGGGCTCCAGGGGTGATCCGGGAAACTACAGACTGGTTAGCCTGACTTCAGTACCAGGAAAAATAGTGGAAAGTGTTTTAAACATCAAAATCATAGAACATATAGAAAGACATGGTTTAATGGAACAAAGTCAGCATGGCTTTACCCAAGGCAAATCTTGCCTCACAAATCTGCTTCACTTTTTTGAAGGAGGTAATAAACATGTGGATAAAGGTGAACCGGTAGATGTAGTGTACTTGGATTTTCAGAAGGTGTTTGACAAAGTTCCTCATGAGAGGCTTCTAGGAAAAGTAAAGTCATGGGATAGGAGGCGATGTCCTTTCGTAGATTACAAACTGGCTAAAAGACAGGAAACAGGGAGTAGGATTAAATGGACAATTTTCTCAGTGGAAGGGAGTAGGCAGTGGAGTACCTAAGGGATCTGTATTGGGACCCTTACTTTTCAATATATTTATCAATGATCTGGAAAGAAATACGACGAGTGAGATAATCAAATTTGCAGATGATATAAAATTGTTCAGAGTAGTTAAATCACAAACAGATTGTGATAAATTGCAGGAAGACCTTGTGAGTCTGGAAAATTGAGCATAGAAATGGCAGATGAAATTTAATGTGGATAAGTGCAAGGTGATGCATATAGGGAAAAATAACCCATGCTATAATTACACAATGTTAGGTTCCATATTTGGTGCTACAACCCAAGAAAGAGATCAAGGCATCATAGTGGAAAACATATTGAAATCATCGGTTCAGTGTGCTGTGGCAGTCAAAAATTGTTGGGAATTATTAGAAAGGGAATGGTGAATAAAACGGAAAATGTCATAATGCCTCTGTATTGCTCCATGGTGAGACCGCACCTAGAATACTGTGTACAATTCTGGTCGCCGCATCTCAAAAAAGATATAGTTGCGATGGAGAAGGTACAGAGAAGGGCAACCAAAATGATAAGGGGAATGGAACAGCTCCCCTATGAGGAAAGACTAAAGAGGTTAGGACTTTTCAGCTTGGAGAAGAGAAGGCTGAGGGGGGATATGATGGAGGTGTTTAAAATCATGAGATGTCTAGAATGGGTAGATGTGAATCGGTTATTTACTCTTTCAGATAATAGAAAGACTAGGGGGCACTCCATGAAGTTAGCAAGGGGCACATTTAAAACTAATCGGAGAAAGTTCTTTTTTACTCAGTGCACAATTAAACTCTGGAATTTGTTGCCAGAGGATGTGGTTAGTGCAGTTAGTATAGCTGTGTTTAAAAAGGGATTGGATAAGTTCATGGAGGAGAAATCCATTACCTGCTATTAATTTAGTTGACTTAGAAAATAGCCACTGCTATTACTAGCAACAGTAACATGGAATAGACTTAGTTTTTGGGAATTTGCCAGGTTCTTATGGCCTGGATTGGCCACTGTTGGAAACAGGATGCTGGGCTTGATGGACCCTTGGTCTGACCCAGTATTGCTTGTTCTTATGTTCCCAATACAGCCCAGAGGTTTGCCGCAGGAAGGGAGAGAATGAAATGCTGCGCCTGTTCTAGTTGTCCCCCCACCCGTCAGAGCCATCCTTGAAAGGGGGAGAGGAGAAATTGGGACAAAAATATAAACACTGCCACCCAGCGGAGGCGGCCTGAGCAAGATCCCTTCCCTCTGCAGACTGGAGCAGTGATGTCTGCAGATCGTGAGTAGAATCATAGAAGCCTTGGCCTCCCTCCCCCAGTGACAGGCATCCTTTGCCCTGGGCACTCAGCAGAAAAAGAATCGTCTTCCCTTCTCCTGGAAGTCAGGTGCAGGAGGAGCAGCACTGCCCACCGGCCAGAATATGCAGCATTGGCCTTCTCTAAGTTTGGAGCAGGTGCAGTACGGCCTTGTTGCTATAAAAAGGAGTCTCATGAACCCTGGGGCCAAAGGAGGAGGCTGCTGCTCCTGTTTCCAGAGGGGGAAACAAATGAGAGAGAGAGAACGAGAGCAAGTGTGTGAGTTGTATTGAGCATGGCAGAGAGTGTGGGTATGAATGTGATTGAGCATGGCAGAGAGTATGGATCTGGGTATGAATGTGATTAAGCAAGGCAGAAATAGTGTGTGTGTATATGTGTGTGTGTGTGCGCTCGCACATGGGTGAGATTGAGCAAGGCAGAAAGAATGTGTGAGTGTGTGTGTGTGTGTGTGTGCGCTCGCACATGGGTGAGATTGAGCAAGGCAGAAAGAGTGTGTGTGTGTGTGTGTGTGTGTGTGAATGCATGTGGTTGAGTATGGGAGAGAGAGGAGAAGGTTTGGGTGCAACAATCCCTCTACTATCCCCCTGCTAATCCATTACAATCTCAGGGCATCCGGAAATCAAAAGCTGCCAGGTATGGAAAGTAAGGGATTTTAAAAAAATCCTTATTAGTTTTTATTATTGGCTGTTATTTGATGTGTTGGCCCCTAGAGTGGAGCACGAGCCTTCAAAGTGTGGCAACCTCGAGCAGGGTGCCATGTTAACAGCGGTTCATCATGTGTCAACAGGTACTAAGAGAGAGGCTGCAACACCAGGGAGAGTTCCCTTTCTTTGAGCAGAAAAGTGCTTCCTTGGAAAGGGTTGGCCTCTAGAGTGGAGCACGAGCCTTCAAAGCATGGCAACATGGAGCAGGGTGCCATGTGAACAGCGGTTCAACATGGGTCAACAGGTACTAAAAGAGAGGCTGCAACACCAGGGAGAGTTCCCTTTCTTTGAGCAGGAAAGGGCTTCCTTGGAATGGGTTGGCCCCCAGAGTGGAGCACAAGCCTTCAAAGCGTGGTGACGTGGAGGAGGTCTCCCTATGAACTGCAGTTCAACATGGGTCAACAGGTAGTAAGAGATAGGCTGCAACACTGAGAGGGGGTTCCCTTTCTTTGAGCAGGAAAGGGCTTCCTTGGAATGGGTTGGCCCCTAGAGTATAGCATGAGCCTTCAAAGCATGGCGACGTGGAGCAGGGTGCCATGTGAACAGCGGATAAACATGGGTGAACCAGTGCTAAGAGATAGGCTGCAACACTGGGGAACATTCCCTTTCTTTGACAGGAAAGGGCTTCCTTGGAATTTATTTATTTATTATTTTTATATACTGACATTCGATCTGAGATATCACATTGGTTTACATTCAGGTACTGTAGGTATTTCACTATCCCCAGAGGGCTTACAATCTAAGTTTTGTATGGGTTGGCCCCTAGAGTGTATGGGTTTTGTATGGGTCAAAGCGTGGCAACCTGGAGCAGGGTGCCATGTGACCAGTGGTTCAACATGGGTCCACAGGTACTAAGAGATAGGCTGCAACACCGGGGAGCATTCCCTTTTTTGACAGGAAAGGGCTTCCTTGGAATTTATTTATTTATTATTTTTATATACTGACATTCAATCTGAGATATCACATCGGTTTACATTCAGGTACTGTAGGTATTTCCCTATCCCCAGAGGGCTTACAATCTAAGTTTTGTATGGGTTGGCCCCTAGAGTGTATGGGTTTTGTATGGGTCAAAGCGTGGCGACCTGGAGCAGGGTGCCATGTGAACAGTGGTTCAACATGGGTCCACAGGTACTAAGAGATAAGCTGCAACACTGGGGAGAGTTCCCTTTCTTTGAGCAGGAAAGGGCTCCATGGAATGGGTTGGACCCTAGAGTGGAGCATGAGCCATCAAAGCATGGTGCCCTAGAGCAGGGTGCCATGTGAACAGCGGTTGAACATGGCTCAACAGGTACTAAGAGATAGGCTGCAACACCGGGGAGCATTCCCTTTCTTTGACAGGAAAGGGCTTCCTTGGAATTTATTTATTTATTTATTATTTTTATATACTGACATTCGATCTGAGATATCGCATCGGTTTACATTCAGGTACTGTAGGTATTTCCCTATCCCCAGAGGGCTTACAATCTAAGTTTTGTATGGGTTGGCCCCTAGAGGGTATGGGTTTTGTATGGGTCAAAGCGTGGCGACCTGGAGCAGGGTGCCATGTGAACAGTGGTTCAACATGGGTCCACAGTTCCTAAGAGATAAGCAGCAACACCGGGGAGAGATCCTTTCTTTGAGCAGGTACTAAGAGAACATGTCTCACTGTGAGCATGTACTAAGAGAGCATGTACTAAGAGAGCATGTCTCACTGTGAGCATGGCCTCACTGTGTTTGCCACAGTCTAAGTACCTTGGAGCTCTTTTCTCATTTTGAAAATGGGTCAACAGGTGCTAAGAAACAGGCTGCTACTCCGGGGAGAGTTCCCTTTCCTTTGAGCAGGAAAGGACTCCCTGGAATGGGTTGGCCCCTAGAGTATATAATGGTACAAATTGTTAGGATTTAACCATTTGCAAACAGATCATGACATCATAAGCAAGACAGAGGAAGTTCTCTTCTCTGCCCAGAAACTAAAGAAAACTGTTTGTTTTCTTTAAGGATCCATGCTGTTGAGGATTACTAGTTTGAATTGCCAGAGACTGAGGTTTCCCTTTGCAACTAGGGCTCAGCCGTTAGGACTGGACATAAGGCCTGGCCGGACAGGCACAACAATCGAGGTCAAACCCTTGTAGGGACATAAGGCCTGGACGGACAGGCACAGCAATCGAACACAGAGGTCAAGCCTACTTAGGGACATAAGGTCTGGACGGACAAGCACAGCAATCGAGGACAGAGGTCAAGTCCACGTAGGGATATATGGCCTGGATGAACAGGCACAGCAATCGAGGACAGAGGTCAATCCCACCTAGGGACATAAGGCCTGGATGAACAGGCACAGCAATCGAGGACGGAAGTCAATCCCACCTAGGGACATAATGCCTGGACGGACAGGCACAGCAATCGAGGTGAAACCCTTGTAGGGACATAAGGCCTGGACGGACAGGCACAGCAATCGAGGACAGAGGTCAAGCCCACATAGGAACATAAGGCCTGGACGAACAGGCACACAGTCAAGGACAGAGTTCATTCCCACCTAGGGACATAAGGCCTGGATGGACAGGCACAGCAATCGAGGTGAAACCCTTGTAGGGACATAAGGCCTGGACAGACAGGCACAGCAATCGAGGTGAAACCCTTGTAGGGACATAAGGCCTGGACGGACAGGCACAGCAATCGAGGACAGAGGTCAAGCCCACATAGGAACATAAGGCCTGGACGAACAGGCACACAGTCAAGGACAGAGTTCATTCCCACCTAGGGACATAAGGCCTGGATGGACAGGCACAGCAATCGAGGACAGAGGTCAACCCCACATAGGGACATAAGGCCTGGACAGACAGGCACAGCAATCGAGGACAGAGGTCAAACACTCTTAGGGACATAAGGCCTGGACGGACAGGCACAACATTCGAGGATTTCGTTTGTGCAGTTATGTTGTGATTTCACCTGTCACTTCTTCCTGAACTGGTTGACTGCCAGAAGAAAATGGCATCTTTTTCATTTCTGAAAGATAATTCAACAGGGGATGCTTTTAGAGCAATAGAGACTGCCATTTGTGAAGCAAGAACTGAGCTGGAGATTATTTTTGAATACCCAGAAGCTGTACTTATGCACTTCAGCTGATGACAAAGGAACATGAAGAGCTCTCAGAAATAAGAAAACTGCTACTCAAGTCAAAATCTACAATATCAACCTATGTTAACTTCATTGTTTACACAGTGCATCTGTAAACAATGGTAACACAGAGGATGAACTAGAGTGCAACTACCACCAGTTTTCAATAGTACTAGAAACATTACTGTTGGCAAGGTTATGAAAAATATTAAGCATATGAAATATGCAAACTCCAAACATCTTAAGTCAGCTTTTTATGTTCTTACATGCCAAATGTGGATGGACAGGCACAGCATTAGAGGTCAGGCCCTTGTAGAGACATACGGCCTGGGCAGTGGATGGACTGGCACAGCGTTTGAGGTTAGGACCTTGTAGGGACGTATGGCCTGGACAGTGGATGGACAGGCACATCGTTTCAGGTCAGGTACATGTGCTGCAGTGGTTATGCTGGAGCATAGGAGGCAGTTAGAGCTGCTGCAATGCTTTCAATTGCTTTTATTCATCTTGCCATTCACAGAGAAAATTTGGAAACGCAAAGAAAAGGCAGGTTTACTTTCAAAACACTAGCATTTCCATCAACTCTGGTGCCAGCCTTGATTGGTGAGGGCTCATGATATCCCCTGTCATTGAAAAGACATATTCACTGGGCACACTGGTTGATGGACATGACAGATATCGCTGAGCCACTTTGGCTAGGTGTGGCTATACAGTGGACTTGTGTGCCCAATATGCCAGCGGATCTGTCTGCATGTTCTCTGACGGCTCTGAGAGATACCATGCCACTAACAGCTGTGCTGGTGTCTCCTTTGCTTGGGTGGGCTGAGAGTCACTCATGCCAGCTGCTTTCTCTCTAGCCCATAGCACAACAGATGAATCTTTATGGGCAACGTGCCTTTGGCGTTCTCAAGTGGAGGAGGAGGAGGTACTAACTGTCGCTGACGGAGTGCTGCTCCTGCTTGGGCTAGCAGCACAACTCTCTGAAGTGCCCGCTATTTCCACCTCCACTTCACGCCTAATCTTTCTCTGCCTATGGCGCTCCTATTCATGGATTTTTGCTAACAGCAGGATCTTCACCAATAAGAGACAATCGTACTGTAGGGCGAGTTTCCCTTTCACACTGGGATCACAGAATGTGTTGAGCATGTATGTGTTCTGTTCTGTTAAAGGCCTTAATCTCTCTTCCACCTGCTGCTGCAAAAAGTCCAGATAATGCAGCACCTCAACTGTCATTCCCTCTTCCTGTTTAAAGGCCTCCAAATGTTCATCCAGGAAATTAACTGTAGGGATGATGTCAGCCAAGGTGGCACTTCTGGAACTCAGCTCCTTCTGACATCCTTGAAGGGCTGCAGGATTTTTACCAGCTGACTCATGACGAACCAATCATGATGCCGTAGGGGATTCTGCACACCTATGTCCATTGTACCAGAAAGTTCATGAAGGGGTGTCTGCAGCTCCACTAACCTCTCGAGCATCATAAAGGTGGAATTCCACCGTGTGGCAATGTCTTGAATGAGACGCTTGTGAGGCAACTCCAAATCAGTCTGCTTTTGTTGAAGAACCTGCCCTGCCTTCAAACTTCTGTGGAAGTGTGCTTCTAAGTTCCTGCACTTCTGTATTAACCTATGCAGGTATTCATTCTCTTGGTCATTGGAATCCAACCCCAGAGCTGACTTCACTACCAGGTGCAGAGTGTGTGCAAAACATCGGATGCTTTTAAAGTGCCTGTCGTTTATTGCCTTAACCATGTTTGCCCCATTGTCTGTGACAAAGAACCCTGCCTGAGGATTCCTGTCTCGCTGTTGTAGTTGCCAGCCCTCCAGCATCTGTCTGATGCATGCTAGAATATTGGCTGCGGTATGGGCCTGGTCCGTCAGGTGGGTGTGCAGTAAAGCCCACCTCCACCCTGATGCTTGTTCACTAATAGAGCTGCTGCCTGCCCCTGCCTCAGCCAGGTCCCACCAGTGTGCTGTCAGGGAGAAGTAAGAGTGTGCAGCATTCATGGCAGTCCAGAAATCTCAGGTGAAATGCACACTGCCCTCTGCCTCAGCTAGCAGTGCTCAGATACGACTGCGATACTGCTTGTACTAGACATGTGGTTCGTTTATCACCAGAATTAGGCAATCACAACAAAATTGCCTAATTCGTAGTGGTTCGGGGGCCCCCGAAACCCGAAAAGGATTTTCCCCGAACTTCGGGGAAATTTCGTTTTTCGGGTTTGCATGGGAAGAGGGGCACTTTTTTTTTTTAAATTAAAAACCACCCCAAACATTTAAATTAACTATAATACAACCCCCCCCCCCCCATCCCGATCCCTCCCCAAGACTTACGAACATCCCTGGTGGTCCAGCGGGGTCCCGGGTGCCATTTGATCCTCCGTGCCCATGTGCGG
Source organism: Rhinatrema bivittatum (assembly GCF_901001135.1). NCBI lineage: Eukaryota > Metazoa > Chordata > Amphibia > Gymnophiona > Rhinatrematidae > Rhinatrema > Rhinatrema bivittatum. The sequence goes on along the minus strand of NW_021820735.1, from coordinate 146,878 downwards.
ATTGTGCGCCATTGCCAGCCAGGCTTGCTCAAAATGGTGCCGAATAGCCTGAACTACCATGTCACAGGGGCTACCGGCACCATTGGTCAGCCCCTGTCACATGGCCATCGGCGCCATCTTGTGCTCCTATCATGTGACAGGAGCTGACCAATGGCGCCGAAAGCCTCTGTGACATAATATGGGCAAAGGCTATCGGCGCCATTTTGATTACTGGCAGCCGACAACGAAATCGCTCCCGGACCCCTGCTGGACCCCCAAGGATTATTGGCAAGCCAAGGGCCTCAGTCACCTTCCGTACCTGCACTGACTGCTCTTCCTCCTCCTCATCAGTTTCATCTCTCCCCTGCTGCACTGAAGTGGAGGCTAAGACAGGACTAACTGATCCTCCTAAAGCTTTGTCAGCTATTACTTCTTTCATTTCTGATGAGAATCTCACACAAGATGATTCTTCATCTGAATCAGAAGCAAACAGTGACTACGCTACATTGTCAACGCTAAGTGTTAGTCGAGACTTCTGTCCCCTTGCTGCCTTTGAGTATCGACATTTTGTCTGGCATGACTCAGCCTCCCATTCCCTCACCTCCAAAACTACAGGGTCAGAAACAGGTGGTGGCGGTGCATCATGATCAGATTTCTTTTTTTTCTGGATGGAACTGCCTGCCCCTCCAAAGAGTTTACATTGCGACAGGTCCCTTTTTAACTTTAATGGGGGAGTGGCACTAGTGCCTTTTAAAGTGCCTCCTCTGCCAGTCCCAATTACTTGACTACATCTAGCTTTCACTGACATTATGGATTTAATGTCACTGCCTAGTGCCTATTGCCTGCCCACTGTCACAGTGCCTTTCTATGCACTAATGTAATGTGTGTGGTGTGTGTACACACACACAGCTTGCGTGTAAGCTCAAAAGAGGCAGACTGGGGATTTCACTGCACAGACTGTCCCAATAATAAAGTTCAGTCTGCTAAACTGCCAGACCACTGAAGCCCAGTGCACAGAGAGACTGAGTTGAATTATACAAACTCAGTTTTAAAAAGTTGGAATTGTCGGCACAGCAGGAAAATCGATGAAATATATTTTCCAATGGACATTCTAGCAAACTACTTAAAAATGGAATATTTCTCTCCCAGCCACAAAACCCAAATGATGCTTGCTTGCAGCCTACCCCAGAGGATGAATTAAACAAAATGGCACTGCTAGCAGCTTCTCTCCCTGGCACAGAGAGACCGTCTCAGATCATCTAAATAAACTGCTGAAAAAACAAACAGGGCTTTTTTGCACTGCAGCAAAATAAAGAAATATCTTTTCCTCTTAAGCAACTAGCCTAGCTAGCAATTGAATAGAGATTTATGAACTCAGACTAGCTCAGAGTGCCGCCACCTTCCACAGAGACCACCTCCCCAGACCACCCCTGCAAAGAAAGTGTGTGGCACACCGCGTGCTTAAGTATATATAGTACTAGGTCATCAGGAAAATCGTCACCGAGCACTGAATGACAGCAAGATTGGCTGCATTCAGTGCATTTCACAAAAAGTTATCGCTGATACACTGCATTCCGGTATCCCTGCCAACTTGTCTGACCCACTCTGACAGGGCTGTGAGGTCACTGATGACTCACAGGAAAGGGATGATTTTTGGGTCTGGATACACCCAAATGGCGTCCTCCGATTGCAAATGGCGGCAAAGAAAAGCACGCGCGCCCTGCACCGTGCAACGGATGAAATGGATGATACGTTATATTCGTGGTGAGTCACGATACGTTTCACTTCCCCACGAATATAACAAATAGGGACATATACTTTGCAGATTGACAATACGTCGAAAATGAATGCACATTCCTACCAACAAGAGAGGGTGCTATTTTAGATTTAATTCTTAGTGGAATGCAGGATTTAGTGAGAGAGGTAACAATGGTGGGGCCACTTGGCAACAGTGATCATAACATGATCAAATTCAAACTAATAACTGGAAGGGGGACAATAGGTAAATCTGAAGCTCTAACACTAAACTTTCAAAAGGGAAACTTTGATAAAATGAGGAAAATAGTTGGAAAAAAACTAAAAGGTGCGGCTGCAAAGGTTAAAAGTGTTCAACAGGCTTGTACATTGTTTAAAAATACATTCCTAGAGGCAAATCCATATGTATTCCACGCATTAAGAAAGGTGGAAGGAAGGCAAAACGATTACCATCTTGGTTAAAAGGTGAGGTGAAAAAAGCTATTTTAGCCAAAAAAAACATCCTTCAAAAATTGGAAGAAGGATCCATCTGAAGAAAATACAATAAAGCGTAAGCATTGACAAGTTAAATGTAAAACAATGATAAGACAGGCGAAGAGAGAATTTGAAATGAAGTTGGCCATAGAGGCAAAAACTCATAATAAACACTTTAATTATATCCAAAGCAAGAAACCTGTGAGGGAGTCAGTTGGTCTGTTAGATGACAGAGGGAAGATAAGGCCATTGTAGAAAGACTAAATGAATTCTTTGCTTCCATGTTTACTAACAAGGATGTTTACTAACAAGGATGTTGTGGAGATTCCAGTTCCAGAGATGGTTTTCAGGGGTGATGAGTCAGATGAACTGAACAAAATCACTGTGAACCTGGAAGATGTAGTAGGCCAGATTGACAAACTAAAGAGTAGCAAATCACCTGGACCAGATGGTATGCATCCTGGGGTACTGAAGGAACTAAAAAATGAAATTTCTGATGTATTAGTTAAAATGCGTAACCTATCATTAAAATTATCCATTCTACCTGAAGACTGGAGGATAGCCAATTGTAAGGAATCAGGTCTTACACCAATGTAACCCCAATGTTTACAAAAGGCTCCAGGGGCGCTCCAGGAAACTATAGACCAGAGAGCCTGACTTCAGTGCAGGGAAAAATAGTAGAAACTATTCTCAAGATCAAAATCGTAGAGCATATAGAAAGACATGGTTTAATGGAACACCGTCAACATCGATTTACCCTAGGGAAGTCTTGCCTAACAAATCTGCTTTTATGATTATGACAGCCTCACTACTGCCACCTGGTGGCTCTCTTCAAGCTGCATAATAAAAGAACAATCTTGTGTCTCTGTGTAGTAAGAGTCTAGCCCAGTTCTGTGGCTCCTCACAGGGCTCCTCCCCATGGGCGTGGTCATCTCCACAGCACCCAAGGATCCACCAAACACACGTGACCACAACATTCTCATTGCTGAGTTCTGAATATATTGCAGAGCTCTCATTGTATTTTACGGTAAACCTAAATAGAGTGAATTACAATAGTCCACTGCTAAAATTACAAAAGAATGAATATTAAGTCTGCAATATTAAGATAAGGTCATGTTCTTCTTATCAATTGTAAATTGAAGTATGAATTTTGGGCTACTTTTTAAATTTGTGGGTAGAGGGTTAACCTTGTATCCATAATAATACCTACATTTCTTACTTCAGAAATATTAATAGGTATTTTTATTTATTTTATTTATTTATTAATTAACAGCTTTTCTATACCGACATTAAAGTACACATCATGTCGGTTTACATAATAACAAAAGGTGGAAATTACATATAACAGGGAGGGGGGGGGGGGGGACAACTGAGAAAGAGGTTCAAAACAGCGAACCTAAAAACTAAATGAAGGAGAGAAGCAGGAAAGAGGTAACATTTTTTAACAAAATTGGGAAGTATATAGGTTATACTAGGGTATATGATTTACTTGATTTATTTATTTATTTATTTGATTCCTTCCACACCCAAGGTCCTTGGAATAGCATTCAAAGGGTATCTAGCTACTTAAAGAATTTCCTTTTTTGACAGATTTAGAACTAGATTGTTGTTGGCAATGCCATTTAACACAAAATGTAACCTTCAACAAGGTATCTTGGACCAACCCTTTAATATGGATGCAAGATTGGATATCCTTAGCAAAAATTCTATATTCTACATCAAGTTCTGCAAAAACCAAACCAAACAGGGCAATATAGATGATAAATACCACTGACAAAGTGGAGCCCTGTGGCACACCAGATTTAATTCAAAAGGGGCTGATAGAACTCCCAGTAATGTAACTTTAAAGTTATGTCCCTTAAGGAAAGAAGAACATAAGAACATAAGAAATTGCCATACTGGGTCAGACAAAGGGTTCATTAAACCTAGCATCCTGTTTCCAACAGCAGCCAATCCATGCTACAAGTTAGAGATGTGAATCGTGTCCTCGATTGTCTTAACGATCGATTTCGGCTGGGAGGGGGAGGAAATCGTATCGTCGCCGTTTGGGTGTTTAGAGTATCGTTAAAATCATTAAAATCGTGAACCGGCACACTAAAACCCCCTAAAACCCACCCCTGACCCTTTAAATTAAATCCCCCACCCTCCCCAAATGCCTTAAATTACCTGGGGGTCCAGCGGCACACTAAAACCCCCTAAAACCCACCCCCGGCACACTAAAACCCCCTAAAACCCACCCCGACCCTTTAAATTAATTCCCCCACCCCAAATGCCTTAAATTACCTGGGGGTCCGTAGCGGCGGTCCGTAGCTTAAATTACCCCCGGGTCCGTAGCTAAATCGGGGGAAGGGGGAGATTCGCGGCAGGAAATCGCTCCCGGACCCCCGCTGGACCCCCAGGAACTTTTGGCCAGCTTGGGGGGGGCCTCCTGACCCCCACAAGACTTGCCAAAAGTCCAGCGGGGGTCCGGAATGACCTCCTGCAGTCGAATCGTGTTGGTCTATGGCCGCCGCCATTTTGCGCCGCCATTTTGGAAAATGGCGCCGGCTGAAGACAACACGATTCAATTGCAGGTGGCTGTTCTGGACCGCCGCCGTTCCGGACTGTCGCTGGATCCCCAGGTAATTTAAAGCACAGATGCAGCTTTGATTTCCTTAAGAGAAGCGGGACACGGGAGTTGGATAAACCTGTCTTACACAAACAGTGCAGTTAGCCACCTTTGGGCAAACTCAGCTGGAGCTAAGCTAATGAAATATATTAGGGAAAAAATTAAGTAGAGCAAGAAAAGACCGCCGCCGTTCCGGACCGCCGCTGGATCCCCAGGTAATTTAAAGCATTTGGGGGGGGGGGTTTCGGGAGGTTGGGGGATTTAATTTAAAGGGTCGGGGGTGGGTTTTAGGGGGTTTTAGTGTGCCGGTTTTCCTGCCCTCCCCCTTCCCCCGATTTATGATTTTTTGACGATAAATCGGGGGAATTGGTATTGTATCGTGGCCCTAACGATTTTTGACGATTTAAAATATATCGGACGATATTTTAAATCGTCAAAAAAGATTCACATCCCTAATAATCAGTAACACACGCAAAACTGACCATATAACCCCATCCTCAAAGATCTACATTGGCTTCCTATCCCTTCATGCATCCTCTTCAAAACACTCACTATCATACACAAATCTATCTACAAAAATAACTCCTCCTGGCTCAGTGAACCGTTCCTACTCATTCAATCTGCACGCCCCACCAGAGCAAACCTTACATGCACTCTGCCGCCACCTTCCACAGAGACCACCAGGCATTCCCAGATTAACAGCCCTCTTGTCCCTGCTCTCCCGGCTCACCCATTCCCTCCCCTCTCCCTCTGCTAAAGTACTAGTTATCTTACCAGGCTCCTCTAGATTATTTGCATTTCCCTCCTACCCTCCTACTTACCCTCCCTGTCCTTGCCTTCTCCCTTTACTTACCGTACGCATCCTTACCTTTCCCCTTTTACTTACCGTACGCACCCAGTATTTCGGCACATATGTTTTTTACTGTCTAATTTATCCAGTAACTCTGTAAATATTTTTTACACTATCCATGTTTCCTACACCGTGTTTAGTTCCACTTTAGAGCTGTCTTTCTATTGTTTCCTCTATTGTTTTGGGTTGTCCCATCTTCCCCCATCCCTGTTTATTGTATTTTCTACCTCTTGTTACAATGTAAACCGATATGATGTGTATTTTAATGTCGGTATAAAAAAAGCAGTTAAATAAAAAATAAATAAATAAATAAATAAATAAGACAGCAACACTAATGGTCTGATTTACTAAAGTTTCCCCACTTCCACCCAATTCTGAGAAAATTGAGCTCATGAAAGCAGGTCTGCAGTTTGAGCAGGATTAAAAAAGTTTATTAAATTTACTTTTACATGTTGGATACTTACATAGACATCATTTTTTAATTCAATTTCAACATTTCGTTGGCATTGGCAATGATCAAGAAGGAACATCCTCACACAGGTTGCACATTAAAGCACAAAGGGTCTTGTTGTATTTGCAGCACTCTGATGCATTGTTCATACAGCAGAAAAGTCAGGAAGCAGATATTAAGTCTGGACAGGGTAAATACACATTATCAGTTTTACCTATCTGCATTGGAAAGTTTCACAGAATTATTATTATGAAATGAAGTTCAATTTTTCATTTTTGTTCAGAATTTTAAAAGGAACATTCATACATGAAATATGTAGATTAGAACATTGTAAAAGATATTTTGTCTTTAGGAAAATTCTTTTCTATTAAAAACAAAAACCCCTCTCAGGGCTTCTTTTACCTCTCTATTTTTCAGGCTGTAAATCAAGGGGTTCATCATAGGAACCAAAGCAGTGTACAACAGAGCAAAGAGCTTGTTTTGATGCATTGACTGCATGGTTGTTGGTCTCGCATACAAACACATTATGGTCCCACAGAAGATAATAACGACTGTGAGGTGGGAAGAGCAGGTGGAGAAAGCTTTGCATCTCCCTTCTGCGGAATGGATTCTCAGGATGGTGGAGATGATGTAGACATAAGATGTAAGAGTAGCAATAAAGCAGGGTAGTGCTGCAAACCCACCCATTATGTAGGTTATAAATTCAATGGCAGAGGTGCTAGAGCAGGAAAGTTTCAGCAATGCTGAGAGATCACAGAAGAAATGATTAATCTCATTGGATCCACAATAAGAGAAACGAGAGAGAAGGACAGTGTGTGTGGCAGGGAACAGAAATCCAAAGATCCAAGTGCATGTGACCATCAGTCCGCAAAGTCTCGGATTCATAATCACAGTATAATGCAGGGGGTGACATATCGCAACATAGCGGTCATATGCCATGGCTGTAAGCAAAAAAAACTCTTCACATACTGAAATCAGGAAAAAATACACCTGTGTAAAGCAGCCAACTGCAGAAATACGCTGCCTCTTCCTTAAGAAGATATCCAGCAATTTGGGGAGAGTGACTGAGGTGGAAGAGATATCAAGGAAGGCTAAGTTACAGAGGAAAAAGTACATGGGGGTGTGCAGGCAAGGGTCCAGGCACGTCAGGGCTATAATAGTGAGGTTCCCCATCAGGATGATCAGGTAAATCAATAAAAACAAAATGAAAAGTGGAATTTGTAGGACTGGAAATTCAGGAAACCCCAGAATGATGAATTCTGAAACTGTGGTGATATTTTCATCTTCCATTGAGTTCTGTCAAGAGAAGAAATGCAAAAAATGCAGTAACTGAAATTCCCAGCTCATTTCCTGACCACAGGTGCTATAGGTGTGAAATATGTTCCCCACTGAGAAATACAGATATCCATGTTATATAAGGTATTAGGGATGTGAATCGTTTTAGGACGATTAAAATTATCGTCCGATAATTTTAATATCGTCTTAAACCGTTATGGAACACAATACAATACAGATTCTAACGATTTATCGTTATAAATCGTTAGAATCGTGAGCCGGCACACTAAAACCCCTAAAACCCACCCCGACCCTTTAAATTAAATCCCCCACCCTCCCGAACCCCCCCCCCAATAACTTAAATAACCTGCGGGTCCAGCGGCGGTCCGGAACGGCAGCGGTCCGGAACGGGCTCCTGCTCCTGAATCTTGTCGTCTTCAGCCGGCGCCATTTTCCAAAATGGCGCCGAAAAATGGCGGCGGCCATAGACGAAAAAGATTGGACGGCAGGAGGTCCTTCCGGACCCCCGCTGGACTTTTGGCAAGTCTCGTGGGGGTCAGGAGGCCCCCCACAAGCTGGCCAAAAGTTCCTGGAGGTCCAGCGGGGGTCAGGGAGCGATTTCCCGCCGCGAATCGTTTTCGTACGGAAAATGGCGCCGGCAGGAGATCGACTGCAGGAGGTCGTTCAGCGAGGGTTCCGGCGCCTCGCTGAACGACCTCCTGCAGTCGATCTCCTGCCGGCGCCATTTTCCGTACGAAAACGATTCGCGGTGGGAAATCGCTCCCTGACCCCCGCTGGACCTCCAGGAACTTTTGGCCAGCTTGTGGGGGGCCTCCTGACCCCCACGAGACTTGCCAAAAGTCCAGCGGGGGTCCGGAAGGACCTCCTGCCGTCCAATCTTTTTCGTCTATGGCCGCCGCCATTTTTCGGCGCCATTTTGGAAAATGGCGCCGGCTGAAGACGACAAGATTCAGGAGCAGGAGCCCGTTCCGGACCGCTGCCGTTCCGGACCGCCGCTGGACCCGCAGGTTATTTAAGTTATTTGGGGGGGGGTTCGGGAGGGTGGGGGATTTAATTTAAAGGGTCGGGGGTGGGTTTTAGGGGGTTTTAATGTGCCGGTTTTTCGATTTTTCGATTTTTAACGACCCACAGGTTATTTAAGTTATTTGGGGGGGGGTTCGGGAGGGTGGGGGATTTAATTTAAAGGGTCGGGGGTGGGTTTTAGGGGGTTTTAATGTGCCAATTTTTCGATTTTTCGATTTTTAACGATTTTTAACGATTTTTCACGATATTTTACCCCCCCAAACGGCAACAATATGATTCCCTCCCCCTCCCAGCCGAAATCGATCGTTAAGACGATCGAGGACACGATTCACATCCCTATAAGGTATATCTAATTATGTGGAAAGAACACATTGAGTTTACCCTTCTGTGAAGAAAACACAGTTGCTTAATCATTTGATGTAATTATTTATTTTATGGCTACATGGATCATGGGGAGTTTCCTAGGACCATCCTATGACCAAGGATATTGGACCACCCCCAATTTCCTATGGGAAAATAATTATCCATCAGTGAAATAAAATCTATTACTTGTCTGTGAAGTTGGGTGGTGATAAGCAAAGCTGAATCCCTTCAACTTGACCCTCATGGTCTTCTCTGTGTGCTGTTTGGAAAATTTAGATAAATCCCAAAGCTTGAAGAAGACGCAATTGTGGGAGTTGGATCATGATCATGACATTCTTAGATACCTCCACTGCTTTTGATATGGTAAATCATGCATCCTGCTAAAGAGGTTGCATTTGTTAGGATCTGAGGAAGATATCGTTTTTTGCTAATCGCTAACAATAAATGAGAATAGAGCAATGACAGTCTGAATGGAAATCTATCACCTTCTGTGTGCCCCATGGTTCAGTATTCTTATTACTGCTATTTAATATACACTCACAACCACTTTCTTCTGTAATAATAACCCATGGTACTGATTTCAAAATGTATGCAGATGCTTTCCAGCTAATGTGTTCTGGTGGCAGGTGTAATTTCCCATCTGTGGCAATTTATTGGACTTCCTATGAACTATTAATTGTTGGTTAAAAAAAAAAGTTTAAACTGAAATCATAAGATCTGTGGATGCCAATCACAGGGTTGTACAAATTCATGTAGAGGGGTTAATCATTTATTCTCTGAAGTAGTGTGAGATTTAGGAGTTTAACTGAATAATTGTTTAACTTTTAGTTACTATGAGGTCAGCAATTTTTAAACTGTGGAAGTATAGACATCTAAAATATATTTTACCTAGGACTGGTGTTTGTGTTATTGTTTAGGATTTGTTTTAATATAATTGATTAATGTAATTCCTTATACATCGGACTTCCCCAAAGTCAGATAAAGGTTTTGCAGCTCCTGCATAGAAGAGTCTGAATTCCAGCTCAATTAATCTCTGGATTTCATTTCCAAAGCATTTGGTTAGCGTAGCTGGATTTAAAAATGGTTGGAACAAGTTCCTGACGCGCATAAACTTTTATTAACCAGCTAGATGTCAGGAAAGCCAGCACTTTTCCATGGGTGTTAGCAGCTTGGAATCTATTTACTATCTGGGATCTTGCCAGATACTTATTACCTTCATTGGCCAGTGAGAGAAACAGGATACTGAGCTTTATGGACTGAAGTATAAGTGACACAAACTCAATATACCCAACACATCCTGAATACAGAGTTCTACCAAAGCACACACTGTATTTTATGATTGCAGGAGATGGTCGGATGCTAAGCTTCCGCAGGAGGGCTAAAATCAAGACATTTCTGAACATTTCAGCTGTCCCTTTTTTTCTATAGGGTAACCCACAAATCTGTGCATTAAAAAAAAGTCAGATAGCTGGTAACACTATCTGAACCTTGTTGGCTCATCCAGCATTCCCAAAACCCCAATAGTCACCAGGAATGATATTTACATGTGTACATGCTGATTTTACATGTAGAAAACCTTTTGAAAATGTACCCCAATATTTGCCAAGACAACAAACAACACATCAGCACCCTCTAACATTCCCCACGGCTGCATTGAGCGGCTGCAGCCTGCATTGTGATTCAAACTGCTACATGGAACATGCATGAAATGAGCAGCTCCTGATTCCTGAAATATCCTTACATGCGTTCTGTTATATCTATACTGAGTTCTGAAATCCTCACCACAGCCTGGCTATCCCTCCCCTCTATAGAGAGGAAAATGCCCCCAGCAGGTCTTCCTCTGACTCATCTCACTCCAGTAAGCCCAGTCCCATACAGGGCTTGCCAGAATTACTTCAAAATATAAAAAGCTTTGGCTCCCAATCTCATTCTGAATTAATTTCTGATTTCTCACTGCTCCCTTCAAAGTCGTACTTTCATCTTCCTGTGCTACACCTCTGCTCTCATTTGTCCTGTTTCCTCTGCTGTGTCCATTTAATGCCAGGCAGGCATCCTGGTTTCTACAAGCTGTCTTACTCTCGCTTCTCATTTCTTCTTCCCTTCTCCTCACCTGGTAACTCTCTCTTCACCCAGGAATCCTGCACCATTACTTACTTGTCTTCAAAAAATCCTTCTTCAAGGAGAAAGCTTTGCTCCCTCTTCCCTGAATTCATTGCACTTTGTCCTTCCCCACCCTCAGCACTGCCCTCTCCTCACTATGGCCCCTCCTTTGTCACTACTTCCATTAAAGTGTTACGTTCTTGGTAAGTTTCTTGAACAATTTCTCTGCAATAGCTCTTTCTTTATTCTGCCAGCCTTTGTATAACTTTTCTGTATGGTTTTGCATCTCTTCCTTGTGCACTCCACATCGGACACTGACTGTGCTTCAGATAAAATGCAAATTCTGATGATAGTAATACATAGTATACTGAGAGTGCTTACCTCCAGGATAAGGGAAGGGTCGATCTGGTAATCCTCAAACATCAGAAGTACTTATTGTCACTGTAGGTCCCTCTGGGAATAGATCCCTGAGGTTAACAACACAAAATCATAGGCAAAGATGTGAAGCAACTACTTGATCAGTTGCTTCACGTGACATTAGAACATAAGAACATTAGAAATTGCCATGCTGGGTCAGACCAAGGGTCCAACAAGTAGGGATGTGCAGAGCAAAAGTTTATGTTCATAAGTCCATAAGTCGAAAGGGGGTCCCATTTGCGGTCAATATGGACATATGGAGAATTCCATAAGTTGAGTCTATGTCCATACGTGCAAATAAAAATTTAAACCCCTCACCCTCCTTAATCCCCCCCCCAAGACTTACCAAAACTCCCTGGTGGTACAGCAGGGAGTCAGGACGCCATTTCTGCTCCTTTGCGAGGAGCACGTGACGTCGGCGTCACGTTGGAGTGATGCGGCATCACGTGATTTCCCGCGCGATCGCTCCGGGATCCTCGTTGCACCCAAAAGTTCCTTTTGGGTGCAATCCTGGATCGCGCGCCGATCCAGGATTTTAGCAGCTACGCGCGTATCTACTAAAATCCAGCGTACTTCTGTTTGCGCCTGATGCGCCAACAAAAGTACGCGAAGGCGCGCTTTTTAAAAATCTACCCCTAAGTGAACTTAATAGCAGGTAATGGACTTCTCCTCCAAGAACTTATCCAATCCTTTTTTAAACACAGCTATACTACTAACTGTACTAACCACTAGGGATGTGAATCGTTTTAGGACGATTAAAATTATCGTCCGATAATTTTAATATCGTCTTAAACCATTATGGAACACAATACAATAGAGATTCTAACGATTTATCGTTATAAATCGTTAGAATCGTGAGCCGGCACACTAAAACCCCCTAAAACCCACCCCCGACCCTTTAAATTAAATCCCCCACCCTCCCGAACCCCCCCCAAATGACTTAAATAACCTGCGGGTCCAGCGGCGGTCCGGAACGGCAGCGGTCCGGAACGGGCTCCTGCTCCTGAATCTTGTTGTCTTCAGCCGGCGCCATTTTCCAAAATGGCGCCGAAAAATGGCGGCGGCCATAGACGAACACGATTGGACGGCAGGAGGTCCTTCCGGACCCCCGCTGGACTTTTGGCAAGTCTCGTGGGGGTCAGGAGGCCCCCCACAAGCTGGCCAAAAGTTCCTGGAGGTCCAGCGGGGGTCAGGGAGCGATTTCCCGCCGCGAATCGTTTTCGTACGGAAAATGGCGCCGGCAGGAGATCGACTGCAGGAGGTCGTTCAGCGAGGGTTCTGGCGCCTCGCTGAACGACCTCCTGCAGTCGATCTCCTGCCGGCGCCATTTTCCGTACGAAAACGATTCGCGGCGGGAAATCGCTCCCTGACCCCCGCTGGACCTCCAGGAACTTTTGGCCAGCTTGTGGGGGGCCTCCTGACCCCCACGGGACTTGCCAAAAGTCCAGCGGGGGTCCGGAAGGACCTCCTGCCGTCCAATCGTGTTCGTCTATGGCCGCCGCCATTTTTCGGCGCCATTTTGGAAAATGGCGCCGGCTGAAGACAACAAGATTCAGGAGCAGGAGCCCGTTCCGGACCGCTGCCGTTCCGGACCGCTGCTGGACCCGCAGGTTATTTAAGTCATTTGGGGGGGGTTCGGGAGGGTGGGGGATTTAATTGAAAGGGTCGGGGGTGGGTTTTAGGGGGTTTTAATGTGCCGGTTTTGCGATTTTTCGATTTTTCGATTTTTCACGATTTTTAACGATTTTTCACGATATTTTACCCCCCCAAACGGCAACAATACGATTCCCTCCCCCTCCCAGCCGAAATCGATCGTTAAGACGATCGAGGACACGATTCACATCCCTACTAACCACATCCTCTGGTAACAAATTCCAGAGTTTAATTGTGCGTTGAGTAAAAAAGAACTTTCTCCGATTAGTTTTAAATGTGCCCCATGCTAACTTCATGGAGTGCCCCCTAGTCTTTCTACTATCCGAAAGAGTAAATAACCGATTCACATCTACCCATTCTAGACCTCTCATGATTTTAAACACCTCTATCATATCCCCCCTCAGTCATCTCTTCTCCAAGCTGAAAAGTCCTAACCTCTTTAGTCTTTCATCGTAGGGAAGTTGTTCCATTCCCCTTATAATTTTGGTAGCCCTTCTCTGTACCGTCTCCATTGCAATTATATCTTTTTTGAGATGCGGCGACCAGAATTGTACACAGTATTCAAGGTGCGGTCTCACCATGGAGCGATACAGAGGCATTATGACATTTTCTGTTTTATTCACCATTCCCTTTCTAATAATTCCCAACATTCTGTTTGCTTTTTTGACTGCCGCAGCACACTGAACCGATGATTTCAATGTGTTATCCACTATGACACCTAGATCTCTTTCTTGGGTTGTAGCACCTAATATGGAACCCAACATTGTGTAATTGGGTTATTTTTCCCTATATGCATCACCTTGCACTTGTCCACATTAAATTTCATCTGCCATTTGGATGCCCAATTTTCCAGTCTCACAAGGTCTTCCTGCAATTTATCACACTCTGCTTGTGATTTATCTACTCTGAACAATGTTGTGTCATCTGCAAATTTGATTACCTCACTAGTCGTATTTCTTTCCTGATCATTTATAAATATATTGAAAAGTAAGGGTCCCAATACAGATCCCTGGGGCACTCCACTGTCTACTCCCTTCCACTGAGAAAATTGTCCATTTAATCTTACTCTCTGTTTCCTGTCTTTTAGCCAGTTTGCAATCCACGAAAGGACATCGCCACATATCCCATGACTTTTTACTTTTCCTAGAAGCCTCTCATGAGGAACTTTGTCAAACGCCTTCTGAAAATCCAAGTATACTATATCTACCGGTTCACCTTTATCCACATGTTTATTAACTCCTTCAAAAAAGTGAAGCAGATTTGTGAGGCAAGACTTGCACTGGGTAAAGCCGTGCTGACTTTGTTCCATTAAACCATGTCTTTCTATATGTTCTGTGATTTTGATGTTTAGAACACTTTCCACTATTTTTCCTGGCACTGAAGTCAGGCTAACCGGTCTGTAGTTTCCCGGATCACCCCTGGAGCCCTTTTTAAATATTGGGGTTACATTTGCTATCCTCCAGTCTTCAGGTACAATGGATGATTTTAATGATGTTACAAATTTTAACTAATAGGTCTGAAATTTCATTTTTTAGTTCCTTCAGAACTCTGGGGTGTATACCATCTGGTCCAGGTGATTTACTACTCTTCAGTTTGTCATTCAGGCCTACCACATCTTCTAGGTTCACCGTGATTTGATTCAGTCCATCTGAATCTTTACCCATGAAAACTTTCTCCATGACGTGTACCTCCCCAACATCCTCTTCAGTAAATACCGAAGCAAAGAAATCATTTAATCTTTCTGCGATGGCCTTATCTTCTCTAAGTACCCCTTTAACCCCTCAATCATCTAACGGTCCAACTGACTCCCTCACAGGCTTTCTGCTTCGGACTTCTTTTCAAATTCTCTCTTAGCCTGTCTTATCAATGTTTCACATTTAACTTGCCAATGTTTATGCTTTATCCTATTTTCTTCTGTTGGATCCTTCTTCCAATTTTTGAATGAAGATCTTTTGGCTAAAATAGCTTCTTTCACCTCCCCTTTTAACCATGCCGGTAATCGTTTTGCCTTCTTTCCAACTTATTTTTTTACCTAAGTTGCAAGGTGATTCACTACATAATTATATCTTTTGTTCCAATGTCCTTGTGCTCCAATGGCTACTCATCTATCTTTTTATTATGAATATTCATAATTGTATGCTTGAGCTTATTGGCATATACATACAAACAAGTTGTCTTACACGGTCATTCATTATTTTGCAATGTATGGGTATCGCGTGCGGAAGGGCCTTATCACACACGATAAGGTCCTGCCGCACATGATACCGGCCGCATCATGGTGGTATTATTAAAATTAGGTGAAGGGGAGGAGTGTGGGTGAAATTTTGGTGGAGTTATCTCCCAACAGCGCTGTGGTGATAATGTTGTTCACATTATCGCAGGTAGCACAGTAGGAAATAACTACACCGTTTTCAGTGGCGCTATGGGTGGGCAAATCTGCACCGCTGTGATGCGGCTGGCTGCCCACCTTTGCCCCGCCCATCTTTTTGATGACTCTTCATTCTGCTATAAATATAAATAAATATAAATATAGCAGAATGATGAAACTAGTGTATCTTAGATAAGGAGAAAATAAGGTCTCTACTATGTCTTCACTAGCCAAAACAAGATATGATTTACTAAATACTGGGATGCACAGCACACCAACCATGGTGTCATGTTTAAAAATATTTAAAGTTTTTTCATACTAATATTTGTCCTTTATATAAACAATTCATCTTCACTAATGCATTTATATTTTCTATTTAGTACAAACCTTTCTCTAATCATTTGCAAGGCATCTCTAAATATTTTTCTAAGTCTAAATAGCAAAGGGAAAGCAAACAATGCAAATTATGCTTGTAACTGTGTTGGGATGCTTCCTAAATAGAGACGCCCATCAGGATTGGGTTACCAAGAAGCAGTTCCCTGAATGTGGGGATGCAGGGATGGCTGGAACTCAGAGTCGTAATGGCCCCCTCATGCAAGCAATGTTAGGCTTATCTGGAGAACTGGGTTGATGGAGGAACACAGTGGCAGCATGGTGCTGAGATTAGTGGCTGGGTGTGTTGGTTGCAGGTGCATGAGGCCTACCAGGACACAGATTTGAGGTTTCCTATTCCAGACAGTGGCATCCTTAGCCTCCTCTTTGTAGATGTACATGTACATTCGACCTAGGTACTGCCAATACACACAGAAAGGACATACATGTCAGAATGTCCCTATGTTCTAGAAAAATCATTTGATGTATCCCATCTGTCTTCATCACTTTATCTACTTTTAGCTTAGCTTGCTCCTCACATACACAGTCTTCAGAAAACTCTTTGATATATAAATCATTAATAGCAATGAAAAAAATTGGATTAGTTCAGCCCAACATTTAGATCTTCATCAAAGAATGCTCAGGTCATCAAATAAAGGTTTATTCAATGTTCCAACTGTAACTAATTTGTGAAAGGTTCATGACAGAGCTATCTCCATTTATGAAGCTATACTGTGAAACAAATTGCCTGAAAAACTAAGACTGTGTTCTGTCACAAAATGTTTAAATATGAGTTAAAGAAATGGTTATTTAAACGTGGCTTTGACATCAAATGAGCATTCCATTCTGAAGTGCCTCACTTATAGCTTGCATGTCATATCATCTACCCTAGGGAGAGTTATGCCCCAAGTATTATTTGCTAACTGTGGATTTATCATGTTTGTCATGTATATAATTTCAATATTTTGTTTATTTCATTTTTATCCTTGTTTGTTTTTAACATTTCTTTCAATTTTTTTATCTTTGTGAAATTTTTACAATATTTTAGTCACTATTATCTTCATTTGTTTATTTATTATAAACATATTTTGTAAACCACTGTGCTCTCCTTGGAAGGATGGTACATAAATCGTTGTAAATAAATAATATAAACTTAATTCACTTTTAAGCTTTTTTGTGTCCATTTTTTATGCTCCTACCTCTTCTTCTTCCTCACAGGTAAATTTTAAGACGAGTGCTCATGCACCCATACATGGGTGCATCAGCACATGAGCAGAGATAGGTTGGAATTTGAAATCGTGCGTGCACCTCCACATGCGTGTTTTAAAATACACCTACTGCATGTAAGTATGCTCCTAATTTTAAGAGGTTACTCAAACAAGCCTAGTGCATGTATCTTTCACAGGACTTTGCTATCTTTGATACACGTATGTAAGTGGATTTTAAAACATGCTTGTGAAAGGGATGTTCCTAGTTTTACCAATTATTCCACCAATTTACCCAGATAATATCAAGGTCTTCCAGAGCCCTCTGGATCTTCATCCTGCCTGCCCCTCAGTTGACCCAGAGACCTAATGCTCCCCTGCAAGCCCTAAAATGTGAGATCTACAGACTTGCTCCTCATCAGGAGCAGTGGTAAAGTTATGGGGTATGGGACGGCTGTCCTAGGAGGAAAGACTAAAGAAGTTAGTAGGGGTGTGCATTCGTTTTGAACTTAAATGTAAAACGCAACTTATTATTTTTTTTTTTTACTTAAAAAAGTGATGAGGCGAAAACGATCGGATTTCCAACTTATTCAACATAGCTATGTTGAATACGTTGGAAATTGCGATTGTTGATCCTAAATAAAAATTTAAACCCCTCACCCTCCTTAATCCCCCCCCCCCAAGACTTACCACAACTCCCTGGTGGTCCAGCGGGGAGTCAGGACACCATTTCTGAACTCCTTTGCGAGGAGCACGTGACGTTGGTGTCACGTCGGAGTGACGCGGCGTCACATGATTCCCCGCGGGTTCGCTCCGTGACCCTCGTTGGACCCAAAAGGAACTTTTGGCCAGCTTGGGGGTGTCAGGAGGGTATGGGACGGCTGTCCCATACCCTCCTGACACCCCCCCCCGCTGGACCCCCAGCTTGGGGGGCCTCCTGACCCCCACAAGACTTGCCAAAAGTCCAGAGGGGGTCCGGCAGTGATCTCCTACCGCGATCGTTTTTCCGTACGGAAAAACGATTCGACTGCAGGAGGTCGTTCCGGACCCACAGGGACTTTTGGGTCCAACGCGGGGAATCACGTGACGTCGGCTCACGTCGGAGTGACGCGGCGTCACATGATTCCCCGCGGGTTCGCTCCGGGACCCTCGTTGGACCCAAAAGGAACTTTTGGCCAGCTTGGGGGGGCCTCCTGACACCCCCAAGCTGGCCAAAAGTTCCTTTTGGGTCCAACGAGGGTCCCGGAGCGAACCCGCGGGGAATCATGTGACGCCGCGTCACTCCGACGTGAGCCGACGTCACGTGATTCCCCGCGTTGGACCCAAAAGTCCCTGTGGGTCCGGAACGACCTCCTGCAGTCGAATCGTTTTTCCGTACGGAAAAACGATCGCGGTAGGAGATCACTGCCGGACCCCCTCTGGACTTTTGGCAAGTCTTGTGGGGGTCAGGAGGCCCCCCCAAGCTGGGGGTCCAGCGGGTTTCCGGGAGCGATCTCCTACGCTCCTGACGTCGGGGGACAAAAAAACAAAATGGCACCGGCGCTACCTTTGACCTGTCATATGACAGGTCAAAGGTAGCGCCGGCGCCATTTCTACAACGCACGGAGGTCCGAGAGTAAAAGATCACACCGGGACCCTTCCTCTGGACCCCAGGTAATTTAAGGCATTTTGGGGGGGGTTCGGGAGGGTGGGGGATTTATTTTAAAGGGTCGGGGTGGGTTTTAGGGATGTTTTAGTGTGCCGGTTTTCGATTTACACGATTTACACAATATTTTAAAAACCCAAACTGCGACGATCCGATTCCCTCCCCCTCCCAGCTGAAATCGATCGTTAAGATGATCAATCACATGATTCACATCTCTATCAGCTAGCACTGACCACAATTTACCACAATTTACCATTGAGGGTGTTGGGCTGGCTTGGAGAGAGATATTATTTTCAATGTCATCCATTTTTCTGGAGTGACAAAAATTCCTGCTTTATTAAATTCCAATTACTTAGTCTGTCAGTGCATTGGGCATTTTAAACAGACTGAACATTGTCATTGAGTGGGTCTGTGCATCTGGGCATTTTAAACAGACTGAACATTGTTTGGAAATCTGGGCAGTGGGCATCTGGGCATTTTATACAGACTGAACAATGTTTTTGAGTGGGTCTGTGCAGTCAAGTGCCCGGGGAGTAGTCCCTCTGCCTCTTTTGTGCTTACAAGCAAGCAGGTTCTGTGTGCACTCCACACACATTAGTGCACACTACAGCCAGGCAGTGTGACAGTGGGCATCTGGGCATTTTAAACAGACTGAACATTGTTTTTGAGTGGGTCTGTGCAGTCAAGTGCCAGGGGAGTAGTCCCTCTGCCTCTTTTGTGCTT
Organism: Rhinatrema bivittatum; assembly: GCF_901001135.1. Lineage (NCBI taxonomy): Eukaryota > Metazoa > Chordata > Amphibia > Gymnophiona > Rhinatrematidae > Rhinatrema > Rhinatrema bivittatum. The sequence continues at coordinate 127,596 of NW_021820735.1, read as the reverse complement.
ACAAGCAAGCAGGTTCTGTGTGCACTCCACACACATTAGTGCACACTACAGCCAGGCAGTGTGACAGTGGGCATCTGGGCATTTTAAACAGACTGAACATTGTCATTCAGTAGGTCTGTGCATCTGGGCATTTTAAACAGACTGAACATTGTTTTTGAGTGGGTCTGTGCAGTCAAGTGCCCGGGGAGTAGTCCCTCCGCCTCTTTTGTGCTTACAAGCAAGCAGGTTCTGTGTGCACTCCACACACATTAGTGCACTCTACAGCCAGGCAGTGTGACAGTGGGCATCTGGGCATTTTAAACAGACTGAACATTATCATTCAGTAGGTCTGTGCATCTGGGCATTTTAAACAGACAGAACATTGTTTGGACATCTGGGCAGAGGGCATCTGTGCATTTTAAACAGACTGACCATTGTCATTCAGTGGGTCTGTGAATCTGGGCATTTTAAACAGACTGAACATTGTCATTCAGTGGGTCTGTGCGGTCAAGTGCCCGGGGAGTAGTCTGCCTCTTTTGTGCTTAAAAGCAAGCAGGTTCTGTGTGCACGCCACACACTAGTACGCAGCCAGGCAGTGAGACAGTGGGCGGTGGTCATTTTAAACAGACTGAACATTATTATTGTGGGACAGTGGGCAGTGTTACCACTCAGTGACATAAAATCCATAATGTCAGGGAAAGAGAGATGCAATCGACTTATTGGGACTGGCAGAGGAGGCACAGCAAAAGACACTAGTGCAACACCACCAGAACAGCTAAAAAGGCAACTGTCGCAATCTAAACTCTTTGTAGGGGATGGTTCCATGCCAAAAAAACTGAATAAAACGAAATACTTCGCCATTGCCACCACTTGTTTCTGGCCCTGTAGTTTTGGAGGAGAGGGAAGGGGAGGCAGAGTCATGCCAGACAAAATTTAGACACCCAAGAGCAACAGGGGGACAGAAGTCTCGACAAAGACTTAGCGGTCACAAGGTAGTGCTGTCACTGTTAGCTTCTGATTCAGATGAAGAATCTTCTTGGGTGGGATTCTCATCAGAAACGGAAGAAGTAATAGCTGATGAATCTTCGGTAGAATCAGTTAGTCCTGTCTTAGCCTCCACCTCCAGAAATGTGCAGCAGGGGAGAGATGACAGTGATATCGAGGAGGAGGAAGAGCAGTCAGAACGGGGACAGAGGGTGACTGGTGCCCCCTCTGGCATTGCTTCTCTGGGTGCACCCACTAGTACCTCAACTCCAGTGCTAGCATCCACCCCCAAGGTGTTAGAGAGGGGAGGATCATGAAAGACATCTCCGACCTGGAAACATTTTAAAGTGACAGAAGACCCGCGTTATGCTCGGTGTAATTACTGTGCCAGGGATATTAGCAGAGGCAAGCAAATGGGACATATATCTAATTTTGGCATGAACCGTCATATGAAGAGGCAACACCCAACAAGATTACTGCGATCTGGGGATGGTGGCAGTTCCAGTCGGGGGACCCCTTCCAACCAGTGTGCAGTGGTAGGAAAGCAGCAGAGTCAGCCCATGCCCTCATACCCTTCTAGCAGTCAGGCGGCAGGCCAGCAACCCACTGACATGTGGCAGAAGCGACAATCCACCATGGAGGAAATGGGGTGGAGTGCGGTAACGCTATCCCGGGGTAGGAGGCAGGCAGCCTCAAAAGTTGTAACTAGGAGCATTGGGGAAATGATTGCCCTTGATGACCAGCCCTTGCAGCTAGTGCAGAATGTGGGTTTCAAGCATTTTTTAAAGGTCGTACTTCCAAATTACAAAATCCCGTGCAGAACCACATTTAGTAGAAAGGTCATCCCCAGCCTGGATAAGCAGTGTCGCAGTCGCTTGCAAGCACTGCTAGCTAAGGCAGACGGAAGAGTGCATTTCACCTGCGATATCTGGACCGCCATGAATGCTGCACACTCTTACCTCTCTCTGACAGCACACTGGTGGGACATGGCAGAGGCAGGGGCAGCCAGCAGCTCTATTACTGAACAAGCATCAGGGTGGAGGTGGGATTTACTGCACACCCACCTGACGGACCAGGCCCATACCGCTGCCAATATTCTAGCATGCATCAGAAAGATGCTGGAGGGCTGGCAACTACACCAGAGAGACAGGAATACGCAGGCAGGGTTCTTTGTCACAGATAATGGTGCAAACATGGTTAAGGCAATAAGCGATGGGCGGTTTAAGAACATCTGATGTTTTGCACACACTCTGCACCTGGTAGTGAAGTCAGCTCTGGGTTTGGAGTCCAATGACAAGGAGAATGAATACCTGCATAGGTTAATACAGAAGTGCAGGAACATAGCAGTACACTTCCACAGAAGTGTCAAGGCGGGGCATGTTCCCCGACAAAAGCAGACTGATTTGGATATGCCTCACAAGCGTCTCATTCAAGACATTGCCACCTGGTGGAATTCCATCTTTATGATGCTGGAGAGGTTACTGGAGCTGCAGACACCCCTTCATGAACTTTCTGGTACAATAGACATAGGTGTGCAGAATCCCCTAGGGCATCATGATTGGTTAGTCATGAGTCAGCTGGTAAAATTCCTGCAGCCCTTCAAGGATGTCACAGAGGAGCTGAGTTCCAGAAGTGCCACCTTGGCTGACATCATCCCTATAGTTAAATTCCTGGATGACCATTTGGAGGCCTTTAAACGGCAAGAGGAATGACTGCTGAGGTGCTGCAGTGTCTGGACGTTTTGCAGCAGCAGGTGAAAGACAGATTAAGGCCTTTAACAGACGACCGCACATACATGCTCGCCTCTGTCTGTGATCCCCGTGTGAAAGGTAAACTCGCCCTACAGACCAATTGTCTGTCATTTGTGAAGGAGCTGCTGTTAGCAAAGGTCTGTGAACAGGAGCGCCATAGGCGGAGACAGATTAGGCTTGAAGCAGAGGTGGAAACAGCAGGCACGTCAGAGAGTTGTGCTGCTAGCCCAGGTAGGGGTAGCACTGTGTCAGTGACAGATAGTACCTCCTCCTCCACATCAGAACGCCCAAGGCATGTTGGCCATAAAGATTCATCAGTTGTGCAATGGGCGAGAAAGAAAGTAGCTGGATTGAGTGACTCTGAGCCCTCCCAAGCACAGGAGGAGACAGCAGCACAGCTGTTGCACGGTATTTCTCAGAGCCGATAGAGAAAATGCAGACAGATCCACTGGCATATTGGGCACACAAGTCCACTGTCTGGCCACACCTAGCCAAAGTGGCTCAGCGATATCTGTCATGTACACCAACCAGTGTGCACAGTGAACGTGTCTTTTCAATGACAGGGGATATCATGAGCCCTCACCGCTCAAGGCTGGCACCAGAGTTGATGGAAATGCTAGTGTTTTTGAAAGTAAACCTGCCTTTGCTTGGCTTTCCAAATTTTCCCTGTGAATGGCAAGATGAATAAAAGCTATTCAAAGCCTTGCAGCAGCTCCAATTGCCTCCTATGCTCCATATAATGTAAGCTAAGCACTGCAGCACATATACCTGACATGAATCGCTGTGCCTGACCGTCTACTGTGCAGGCCTTGTGTTCCTAAGAGTCTTTGACCTTGATTGCTGTGCCTGTTCATCCAGGCCTTGTGTTCCTGCCAGTGTTTGACCTCGATAGCTGTGCCTGTTCATCCAGGCCTTGTGTTCCTAAGAGTTTTTGACCTCGATTGCTGTGCCTGTTCATCCAGGTCTTGTGTTCCTGCCAGTGTTTGACCTCGATAGCTGTGCCTGTTCATCCAGGCCTTGTGTTCCTAAGAGTCTTTGACCTCGATAGCTGTGCCTGTTCATCCAGGCCTTGTGTTCCTGCCACTGTTTGACCTCGATAGCTGTGCCTGTTCATCAAGGCCTTGTGTTCCTAAAAGTGTTTGACCTCGATTGCTGTGCCTGTTCATCCAGGCCTTGTGTTGCTAAGAGTCTTTGACCTCGATTGCTGTACCTGTTCATCCAGGCCTTGTGTTCCTGCCAGTGTTTGACCTCGATTGCTGTGCCTGTTCATCCAGGCCTTGTGTTCCTACAAGTGTTTGACCTCTACGGTACAAAGTCAACATAGGTTGATATTGCAGATTTGGACTTGAGTAGCAGTATTCTTATTTCTGAGAGCTCTTCCAGTTCCTTTGTCATCAGCTGAAGTGAATAAGTACAGTCAGAATTCACTAGACGCCAACGGAATTCACTAGATGCCAACGATATTTACTAGACGCCAACGTAAACACCCCATTCTAGGGGTGAACCCGTTTCAGGGAGTCCTTCCCTGCACAAAGGGAACTCTCTCCTGGGCCAGCCTGTCTTTCCCCTATCAAAACCACAGGGACCAGACTACCTCCACTCTGCCAGCTCTGCCAGCCCCTATCAGCTTTCTGCCACTCTGCTTTGCTGCCATACACCAGATGACTCACTTAACTCCTTGTGGTGTTCTTGCCACTCTCATGGTTCCTCAGTGTGTTGGTGCTAGTCTAACTGCTTGCAATGTTCCCCCTTCATTGTGCTGTTGGATGTCAATGCCACTTGTCTTGCCGCTTTGCCTGTGGTGCTGCCTTTGATGGTTCATGCATCTGCTATAGGTGCTCTGTTTTAAAGCTGTGGTGTGTTTTTGACACTCTCACTGCTGTTTTGTGCCTCTGTTAAAGCACTCTTGCCACTTCTGGTACCCCTTTGCACCTTTCCAGTGCCTTAGGCTATTCATGCCACTTTGGTGCCACTTTGCCACAGTCTAAGTACCTTGGAGCTCTTTTGTTGTTGTGATGATTGCTCCCCATAAGTTTCATGAAAATTGATAAGAAAACCCCAATTCTGCAGCCAAAAATAAGCTGGAAATCCTTCCCCCATTGACTTTAATGGGAACCGGGAAACGTATTGACAGATCGACAACTTATGGAATTCTCCATACTTCCGTATAAAATGGAATTGACCCTCCACGAAAACGTATCACGAATGCAACGAAAACTTTTTGGCTGCACATCCCTACTGGGCTTGATGGACTCTTGGTTTGACCCAGTATGGCAAATCTTATGTTCTTAAGCCAATACGTGCTGTGATCTACGGTTTTAAAATACAGCGTTATGTGTGTAAGTGTTAGCCCCGCCCACACCTCAGAATGCCCATTTCCTACCCCTTTTCCACCCTCTTATTTTTGGCACATGCACAGATATATGCGCTTGTAAATTGTGGCTTTTAAAATCCACATTGCTCGCACGCAGTCCTCAGATGCACATATGTAGGCATTTTTTTTGCACGAGCAATACTTTTTTAATTTAGCCCTGTGTGAACACCAAACAGAAATATTTGTAAAGCAATTTCACTTTTTCCTCTTTTCTACATATTCCCTCACTTCACTTCTGACTGTCACAATGTAGCTTCTAATATTCCTCCTATGATTAACATATCTGAAATAAATAATAAGGAAGGAGCATTCACACAAAAAGCTGCAGAATAAAGCCAGAAAATAAATATTTTTGGTATCAGGAAAATTTTCTATTAAAATTAAAAACTCCCCTCTGGGTTTCTTTTATATCTCTGATTTAAAAGATAATATAGCAAAGCAAAGAAATTGTTTTGATGTAGTGACTGAATGTATTGGCCTAAGATACTTGGGTAATTGCCAGGTTCTTATGGCCTGGATTGGCCACTGTTGGAAACAGGATGCTGGGCTTCATGGCCATATTTGGTCTGACCCAGTATGGCATGTTCTTGTCTTCTTATACAAATATATTAAGTCCAATAGAACGGAATAATGACTGTGAGGTGGGAGAAGCAGGTGGAGAAGGATTAGTGCCTCCCCTCTGAAGAACAGATCCTCGGGAGGGCAGAGATGGTTTATTTATTTTAGATTTATATTCCGCTTTTCACACCTTGGTGTAGATTTTACAAATTTACGCACACGTGTACTTTTGTTCGCGCACCAGGCGCAAACAAGAGTATGCGGGATTTTAACAGATACGTGCGTAGCCACGCGTATCTGTTACAATGCGGGATCGGCGCCACAAGGCTGCCCAAAATCACAGAGCCGTGCAGCCTGCCTCCGTTCCCCCCTCCTCCGCACATTCCCCTCCCTTCCCTTAACTAACCCACCCCCGACCCTAACTAATTCCCCCCTACCTTTATCGCGAAAGTTACGCCTGCCTGAGGCGGTCCATGGGCCGTGGCCAAGCCCCCCGTCACGCCCCCGATGACGCGCTGGCCGCGACACGCCTCCCAGGAAAGCCCTGGGACGTACGCGTGTCCCGGGGCTTGTGCGCGCCGCCGAGCCTATGCAAGATAAGCTCGGCACATGCAGGGGTGGTTTGGGGTACGTTTTCGGGGGTTACATGCGTAACCTACGCACGTAACCCTTTCATAATCTACCCCTTTCAGCACTTCAAAGTAGAATAAATTCAGGTACTGTAAATATTTCCCTATCCCCAGAGGGTTTACAATCTAAGTCCCTTTTCACGTGCGATAGCAAGCAGGGGGCAGAGTCAGGGCAGCGATGAGGCGGACTCGGTGATGTCTTTGGTGGTGGTGATAAGGTAAGCCACTTTATCACCACCAGTAGCGTGCCCAGTAGCACCAGCTTGAAAGGTGGTGCTATAGGTGCGAAAGTCAGCAGCAATAACACCACGGTGGTGCAATGGCTGCTGGCTTTCACAGGCCTGCCCCCCCATTACTACTGGATTCACCACTCAGTGCAAGAATGGAGAATCCAGGCCTAAGTTTGTACCTGAGGCAATGGAGGGTAAAGTGACTTGCACAAGGTCACAAGGAGCAACAGCAGGACTCAAACCCTGGTCTCCTGGTTCATAGCCCACTGCTCTAAACACTAGGCTATTCCTCCACTCTGCAAAGATGATGATGTACAAAAGTTAAGATAATGTCAAAGGTAAGATAATGCAAGATAGGGCTAAAAATGTACCAAAACGTAAAAATTACTGTGGAAGTATTGGTGCAGGAGAGCTTTAGCAGTGCCAAGAGATCACAGATCAATTTCATTCGAGCCACAATAAGAGAGATGAGAGAGAAGGCAGTGTGTCCCACAGGGTCCATGAACTAAAGATCAATGTCCCTGTGGTGAAGTGTTTGCAGACTCTTTGATTCATGATCACCGTGTAGCACAGGGGATGACACAACACCACATAGCATCATAGTAATGACAAAATTCTATACAAACTGACAATATGAAAAATACAGCTGTGCAAAATTCACGAATGCAGAAATATGCTGTCTCTTCCCTAAGAAGATGTCCAGCAGTTTGGGGACAGTGTCAGAGGTATAAGAGATATCAAGGAAGGATAAGTTATAGAGGGGGTGCTCATGTGAGGGTCCAGGCATGGCACAGCTATAATAGTGAGGTTCCCCATCAGGGAGGTCACATAAATTGGTAAAAACAGAAGTAAATGGGGAATTTGTAGGTCTGGAAATTCAGGAAGCTCCAGAATTCTGTCACTGTGGAGATATGTCAGCTTCCATTGGATTCTGGCAGGAGAAAAGAGTAAAGAAAACATATAACTTTAAAACATTGTGGAAGGAGAGAAATGTGCTGTTAGGAGATCTCATCGATCCCAAGAGATGGGAAGAAGAACACGGTAGAGCACGTCAGTTCAGTAAATTCCTTAGCTCTTTGACATCCATAGTGAAAAGATCTGAAGGGCATGCTTGAAAGACATTTTCTGCCCAGTAGTGTTATGTGTGCAGATGTGGTCTTTGAAAATTGCCCTATCCTATCTGTGAGGTGGCAGTGCAGGGCAGAAATTGGAGGCATGGGCAGAGTGAATCCTTACTTGCGTGTGCATTCATGCACAGATGTAACTGTGCCGGAAAAAGCTCCCACAGGTGCATGTCTGTGCAAAGATGTTTTCTCATTTCTCTGCACAGTTTGACAATAACCCCTCTTATGCAGGCAAAACTACTTTATAACTGTATATCTCTGGCCCTTTAAATATATCCCTCCTCCCCACCACCTTTGTCAAGGATAGTTTGCAAAAGTTAATGGATGAAGTTACCCAGACAAAAAGGGAGTTGTGCTAGAGGCATGGCAAGTGCAGGCTAACATATTTAGGTGGATAACACCACAATAAGCACTGACCAGCTAAATTTGTGTATGGGCAAGTCTGTTTGCTCTGCACAAATACCAGGTCTAAAGTGATGGAGATAATTTTACTCAGATATTCAGTGGAAAATGTATTCAAACAAGTTTTGCTCATGATCTGGAAAACGTTATCTGGATTATTTACTTGCTCACTTGCTTATTGGATATGGACCTCTATCTCCGACATCATTGTTCATTTTTTATTATTAGATATTGGGCAAAATTTTAAGCATTACTATTATGAATTCTTACCAATGTTAAGTCCAACACTTCCTGGTTTTGAAGTTTGAATCTTTTATTTTGACATTTTTACTTTCAATTAGAAAAAATAGGGAATAATACAACATTATTTATTTATTTATTTATTTGAAATCTTTTCTATACCGTCGCTAAGTAATAAACCATCGCAATGGTTTACATGTAGGCACATAAATTAATGTAAGTGGGTGCATTCTATCATACATTCTAACAAGTTCCACAAAAGGTTCAGTTACAATAAATTGTTAAGGACAATCACTTGTTTAGTGAAGTAGGTCATGACCAGGTGTACCTGTAAGGTACTGTTCACGGGTAAAAATCATATATATAGTGTTTACAATTACGTTTATGAGGTAGATTTCATAGATTATTGAGATGCACTTTCTTAGAATACTGCTGTGTGTTGGTGTTCTTCTTCTGCCTATTCCTGTATATTTTCATTCTCATTCTCCAGTCTCTTTATAAAATGTGTGTTTAAAAAGCCATGTTTTTAAACTTTTCTTAAAGGTTTTGAGATCTCTTTGCAATCTGATCTCTCGGGGCATTGTGTTCCAAAGTGTGGGGCCTGCTAATGTTAAGGCCCTTTCACTCACTTGAGTTAGTCTCGCTGTCTTTACTGAGGGAATGTTTAAGAGTGCTTTATTTGCTGATCGGAGGTTTCTGGGTGGGATGTGCACTTGTAATGCTGTGTTTAGCCAGTCAGCTTTTTCATTTATTTATTTATTTTATTTATTTATTTTTAATTTTTATATACCGATGTTCCTGTAAAGTATACATATCACACCGGTTTACAAGAAAGAAACTGTCGCCTCGATGGCATTTTATATTGAAACATTTAACAATTTACAAATTAACAATTAAACCGTAACCTTTAACAGTTAACAATTAACAGCGGCATGACGAGGATCTTAGTGGAGCTTAGAGTGTACATACATGAATTATAGTACTAATACTGACAAAATCTTAAGGGGCATATGTACAGAAAGGCTGGGGGATAACGACTATGCTGATAATGTCATTCATCATGTATTAGCTGATAATGTCATTCATCATGTATTAGTTTATGTATGGTACATAGGGCTTTGTTATTAATTCTGTGTTCAATAGGTAGCCAGTGTAATTCTGCCAGGGTTTCGGTTATATGTAAATTTAGAGAAGTTTACCTAAACATGTCTCAGCACCCTCTTGCTATCTAAAATTCCTCAGCTTCCCACAGTCTCATTATAGGAGTTAGACACTGCTTCAGTTTTCACGTGCTCAGCTGTTGGGATGCTAAAGAAAACCATCCTCCAACATGAAAGACATCAGAACAAAAGCTAGACTTGAACAATGCTGGCTTTTAAAAAAAGTCTGTAGAGGTGTGGAGAATATAACACTCAAAATGTACAGATGCATTTTATGGTTAAAATTTAATATTTATTTTGTGAAAACATGATCTGAATCCATACATTTGTCCATTACCCTCCGGCCCTTCCTACAACTCATCCATCATTCTTTTAAGGTTCTGTCCTGCTCTCATCTGCATAATATTTAAATCTATGGCTCCTACATTTCAAAAAATGTTTCTTCTGTTTTCTCTCCAAATGAGATCATTGGCTAGAACTATGCAGAAAATCATAATATAAGCACAAAAATTCAGTGATAAAAAAATACAGCCACCAAAATGATTTGACACCACAAAAATCACATTCTTGAGACTTTCATAAGAATGAGAAACTTGCAAACACTCACTTAAAAGTAATAAAAAGTGTGTAAGTATTGCCCATACCACTTAATTATTATTTCTTAGGTTTGATGAATTGCAATTTTTACATAAGTATATCAAATCGATGTACATACATTAAAAAATAAACATACCATACATTAAAGCTAATGCGCAGTAGAGAGCAACTCTACTGCGCATGCACGGGCAGCACGTCGGCCAGAGCGGAGCATGCCCGAAAAAAAAATGGCGCCTCCTCCTTAGGAGCAGGAGCGGCGGCGGCGGCAGCAACGAGCAGGAGCGGTGGCGACGAGCAGGAGCGGGAGGAGCAGTAGCCGTGACGATGATGACAACGATAACAACAAGCAGGAGCGGGAGGAGCAGCGGCGGCGACGTGCGCGCGCGAGGGAGGGACACCCCCCTGTCTGCCGGGTGTGGATGAGCTGAAAGGGGAGGGGATTGAGAGAGGGGGAGTGAGCTGAGAGGAGGGAGGAGAGAGTGGGGGAGTAGGGGGAGGGAGGGAGGTGAGAGTGAGGTGGGGGAGGGAGGAGAGGGAGGTGAGAGTGAGGTGGGGGGAGGTGAGAGGTGGGGGGAGGGAGGAGAGAGTGAGGTGGAGGGAGGGAGGAGAGAGTGAGGGGTGGGGGGAGGGAGACTAGAGGGGGAAAGAAGTGGGAAGGAAATGGACCGAAAAATTTTTTTTAAATGTAGCCCGTTGTTACGGGCTTAACAGCTAGTCTGTATAAATATTAGAACATAGATATCTGTAAACTCAAGAACAGTTCATCTTGGAAAGCCTTTGTGAAAAGGAAAGTTTTAAGGGACTTCCTAAATTTGGCATAGTTTTTTTCAAGGTGTAATGCCAAAGGAAAAAAAATTCCAAAGACTGGGCAGCAGATAAGAAAAGCAGATTTTCTGAGTGTGTTCCACTGAATTTTGGGCCTGCCTCGATCAAAATGGTGCCGATAGCCTTTGCCCATACTATGTCACAGGGGCTACCGGTGCCATTGGTCAGCCCCTGTCACATGGTAGGAGCACAAGATGGTGCTGATGGCCATGTGACAGGCGCTGAACAATGACACCGGTAGCCCCTGTGACATAGTATGGGCAAAGGCTATCGGTGCCATTTTGATTACTGGCAACCGACGGTCCAAGTGCAGGAGGTCACTCCTGGAACCCCGCTGGCCACATGGCCATCGGCGCCCTCTTGTGTTCCTACCATGTGACAGGGGCTGACCAATGGCACCGGTAGCCCCTGTGACATAGTATGGGCAAAGGCTATCGGCGCCATTTTGATCGAGGTAGGCCCGAAAGTCAGACGGCATGCAGAGAGAAATCCCTCGCGGGACCCCGCTGGACCACCAGGGATGTTAGTAAGTCTTGGGGAGGGATCGGGATGGTGTGTGTGTGTGTGTGTGTGGGGGGGGGGTTTGATTTAATGTATTAAAGTGAATTTTAATGCTTGGGGTGGGTTTTTTTGAGCTTCATTTTCCCCGCGTCGTTTTTTTTGGGCCGGTTTCGTTTTTTCCCGTTTAGTTTTTGTTCAGTTTTCCAAAAAACTAACAGAGGAAAAACAAACTTTACCCCGAAGCGTCCGACTCAAAAAATGACCTGGTAGAAAAAAACGAAGCTTATCTCTGGGATGCAATGGCTCATTAGGGCTGTTTAGTTTGGAGAAGAGATTGCTGAGGGAGATATGATGCAGGTCTATAAAATCATGAGAAGATTAGAACAGGTAAATGTGAATCAGTTATTTATTCTTTCAGATAATGAAAGAATTAGGAGGAACCCCATGAAGTTAGCAAGTAGCACATTTAAAACAAATCAAAGAACATACTCAATGCACAGCTGAGCTCTGGAATTTATGGCCAGAAGATATGGTTAAGGCAGTTAATGTAGCTGGGTTTAAAAAAGGTTTGGATAAGTTTCAGGAGGAGAAGACCATAAAATTGCTATTAATCAAGTTGACTTAGGGAATAGCCACTTCTTTTACTGCACAGGGTAGACTGGGGTTCAAACAGTCCTGTCAGTCCAGCATAGTCCTGGCACTACAGTGCCACCAAATTCACACCCTCAGGCTGTGCATGTCTCAGTGCAACAGCCTGTAGCAGAAAAGACTTTTAAAGTTTGTCCTGAATGCTTAGCTTGGTCCTGGCACACTGGCTTCTTTAACACAGTTCAGTCCTGGCTGTATCCATCCCCCCAACTTCACTGCTTATACCCCAAAGCCTTTAAAGGCAGTCCCGCATGTGTCTTTCCACTAGAGATGTGCAGACAAAAAGTTTATGTTCATAAGTCCATAAGTCAAAAAGGGGGGTCAATTTCGGTCGATATGGACATATGGAGAATTCCATAAGTTGAGTTTATGTCCATACGTGCACCGGTTCCCTAAATAAAAATTTAAACCCCTCACCCTCCTTAATCCCCCCCAAGACTTACCAAAACTCCCTGGTGGTCCAGCGGGGAGTCAGGAAGCCATTCCTCTATTCCTTTGCGAGGAGCACGTGACATCCGCGTCACGTCGGAGTGAAGCGGCCATCACGTGGTCCACCGCGGTTCCGCTCCCGGACCCCTCGTTGGACACAAACGGAACTTTTGGCCAGCTTGGGGGGGTCAGGAGGCCAACGAGGGAACAAACGGAACTTTTGGCCAGCTTGGGGGGGTCAGGAGGCCCCCCCAAGCTGGCCAAAAGTTCCGTTTGTGTCCAACGAGGGGTCCGGGAGCGGAACCGCGGTGGACCATGTGACGGCCGCGTCACTCCGACGTGACGCGGACGTCACGTGCTCCTCGCAAAGGAATAGAGGAATGGCTTCCTGACTCCCCGCTCGAGCACCAGGGAATTTTGGTAAGTCTTGGGGGGGGATTAAGGAGGGTGAGGGGTTTAAATTTTTATGTAGGATCAACGATCGCGATTTCCAACGTATTCAAAATAGCTATGTTGAATAAGTTGGAAATCCGATTGTTTTCGCCTCATCACTTTTTTAATTAAAAAAAAAAAAAAGTAGCGTTTTACATATAAGTTCAAAACGAATGCACACCCCTACCTACCACTTTCATGGTTCCCATGCACCACAATCCGTAAGATTCCCTTTGCCCCAGCCTGGGTGACTCTCTGGAGCTGAGGTGAATTGCCACTGCCCCTTCAGTAGGAAAACCAACACTGAAAAAGTCACGTTCAAACAAGCACTCATACCTCAGCGTTTTCCTACTCCTCCCCAAGGCAATTCCCTAAGGGTCCTTTGTGTTGTAGTAACAGCTCTTACTCCTGTCACTCCCACCAGTTTGGAGTGTCTTTCTCCTTTCTTTTAATCCACTTTACACCTGGTTCCCAGCCATGCTCAACTTCCTCGGCCCTCTGGGAGCTGTAGTCCTCCCCTCCCCCGTCTGAGCTTTTGGTCCATTCAGCCCTGGTTTGCATTCCCCTCCTGTTCAGCTGTCATAATAGGATGTATAACCCATTACATACCTCCCCCATTTTGTCAGGGGTCCTTGACTCCTCCGTCTCCTTTTCAGGGGAAAGTATTGTGACCTGGGTTAAGAAGTCCGCATTGCTATGTTCTTTCCCCGCCCTGTATTGAAAATCTAAATGGTTGTAGGGACATGTACCATCTCATCAGGTGAACATTAGTGGACCGCATTTTGTGGAGCCATTTCAGGGGCGCATGGTCTGAGACCAAGGGAAATGACCTTCCCAGGAGATGGTACTGGAGACTCTGCACAGCCCACTTAATGGCCAGACATTCCTTCTTGATCGTGGCATAATGCTTTTCATTTGGATTCAGCTTCCTGCTAAGATAGAGGACTGGGTGTTCCTCCTCCCCCTCCCTCTGGGACAGAACTGCCCCCAGCCCTGCGTCTGAAGCATCCATCTGTAATAGAAATGGGAGCTTGAAGTCCACGCTATGTAGCACCGGGTATTGGCATAACTTCCGTTTTATTTCTAGAAAGGTGTTTTCAGTCCGCTGGTCCCATTGGACTTGATTGGGTTGATTTTTCCTTAGTAATTTGGTTAAATGAATCATCAGATCCGATAGTACCCTGCCAACCCCAGGAAGGCCCTTACTTGTTTTTTTGTTTTAGGCTGAGGAGTCTTTTCAAAGGCCTCTAACCTGAGCTTTATCTGTCCATTCCCTACCACATGTCCTAAGTATTGTACCTCCGTCTTGCCCAGGGCACATTTCTTTGGATTGGTACTGGGATTGTAAAACCCCTGTGAGATGGTTCACATAATCTCGCTAAGTTTCTGGGAAGATTACCACATCATCCAGATAAACTCCTATGTACTCCTGGTGCAGCCATAGGATTATGTTTATCGCCCTTTGGAAACTGGCAGGGGCCCCATGCATTTTAAACGGGAGCACTTTGAATTGGTACAGTCCTCGATGGGTAATGAAGGCTGTTTTCTCCCGGCTTTTCTGTTCTAAGGGGATTTGCCAGTACCCTTTGGTTAAATCAAGGGTGAACAAATATCGGGCCCTTCCCAGTTGCTCTAATAGGTCCTCTTTTCTGGGCATTGGGTACGCATCAAAGCATGAAAAGGCACGCTGGACCCTTCCTTTATTCTCCTTGGTAATTTATTGATTGTTACTCACTCAAGATGTATTTTTCATTTATTACCCAGTATTACTGTGCACATTTCTGCATGTAGTTAACTGTTGTTTTCTGGACTATAGTTCTTCCTTATCCCAGTTTCTTGTATTCCTTGTTCCATGTACCGCCACCGGGCGAACTCGTTGCTCTCAGTTTAAATGTAACTCGATGTGATTTGTATATCATACAGGAACACCGGTATATAAAAATTAAAAATAATAATAATAATAATAATAATAATAAAGTCGATACATAGAAACATAGAAACATAGAAATGACGGCAGAAGAAGACCGAATGGCCCATCCGGTCTGCCCAGCAAGCTTCACACATTTGTTCTCTCATACTTATCTGTTTCTCTTAGCTCTTTGTTCTATTTCCCTTCCACCCCCACCATTAATGTAGAGAGCAGTGATGGAGCTGCATCCAAGTGAAATATCTAGCTTGATTAGTTAGGGGTAGTAGGGGTAGTAACCGCCGCAATAAGCAAGCTACACCCATGCTTATTTGTTTTACCTAGACTATGTTGTACAGCCCTTGTTGGTTGTTTTTTCTTCTCCCCTGCCGTTGAAGCAGAGAGCCATGCTGGATATGCATTGAAGGTGGTTTGGGGTAGTAACCGCCGTAACAAGCCAGCTACTCCCCGCTTTGTGATTGCGAATCCTTTTTTTCTTCACCCCTGTCGTTGAAGCTATGCAGGATATGCGTGGAGCATCAGTTTTGTTTTTTTTTCCCCTTGCTATTGAAGCAGAGAGCTATGCTGGAAATGCATGATGTATCAGTCTCTCTCTCATGCCGTTGAAGCAGAGAGCCATGCTGGATATGCATGGAAAGTGAAGTATCAGGCATATTTGGTTTGGGGTAGTAACCGCCGTAACAAGCCAGCTACTCCCCTCTTTGTGAGTGCAAATCCTTTTTTCCATTTCCTCTTGCTGCTGAAGCTCAGAGCGATCTGGAGTCACAGTAAGCATGTGTATGTTTATTGAATAAGGGTATTGTGTCCAGGCAGTAGCCATCATTCTGGCGAGTCACCCACTCTTCATTGGCGGCCTCTTGACTTTATGGATCCACAGTGTTTATCCCACGCCCCTTTGAAGTCTTTCACAGTTCTGGTCTTCACCACTTCCTCTGGAAGGGCATTCCAGGCATCCACCACCCTCTCCGTGAAGAAATACTTCCTGACATTGGTTCTGAATCTTCCTCCCTGGAGCCTCAAATTGTGACCCCTGGTTCTGCTGGTATTTTTCCTACGGAAAAGGTTTGTCGTTGTTTTTGGATCATTAAAACCTTTCAAGTATCTAAAAGTCTGTATCATATCACCTCTGCTCCTCCTTTCCTCCAGGGTGTACATATTTAGATTCTTCAATCTCTCCTCGTACGTCATCCAATGAAGATCCTCCACCTTCCTGGTCGCCCTTCTCTGTACCGCTTCCATCTTGTCTTTGTCTTTTTGTAGATACGGTCTCCAGAACTGAACACAGTACTCCAGGTGAGGCCTCACCAAGGACCTATACAAGGGAATAATCACTTCCCTTTTCTTACTCGATATTCCTCTCTCTATGCAGCCCAGCATTCTTCTGGCTTTTGCTATCGCCTTGTCGCATTGTTTCGCTGACTTCACATCATTAGACACTATCACCCCAAGGTCCCTCTCCTGCTCCGTGCACATCAGCCTTTCCCCCCCCATCAAATACAGTTCATTCGGATTTCCCCTCCCCATATGCATGACTTTGCACTTCTTGGCATTGAATCTCAGCTGCCATATCTTCGACCACTCTTCCAGTTTCCTTAGATCCCGTCTCATTCTCTCCACTCCTTCCGGCGTGTCCACTCTGTTGCAGATCTTAGTGTCATCCGCAAAAAGACAAACCTTACCTTCTATCCCGTCCGCAATGTCGCTCACAAAGATATTGAACAGGACCGGTCCCAACACGGATCCTTGTGGTACACCACTTAAAACCGCTCTCTCTTCAGAAAAGGTTCCATTTACCATCACACATTGTCTTCTTTCCGTCAACCAATTTGCAATCCAGGTCACCACCTCGGCACTCACCCCCAAGCTTCTCGTTTTATTCACCAGTCTCCTGTGCGGAACTGTATCAAAAGCTTTGCTGAAATCCAAGTATATGATATCGAGCGCTCTTCCTTGATCCAATTCCTTGGTTACCCAGTCAAAAAAGTCTATCAGATTTGTCTGACAGGATCTTCCCCTGGTGAATCCATGCTGCCTCTGGTCCATCAATTCTCCAGACTGTAGATAGTTCACTATTCTCTCTTTCAGCAGTGATTCCATTACTTTTCCCACCACCGAAGTGAGGCTAACCGGTCTATAGTTGCCAGCCTCCTCCCTGTTCCCACTCTTGTGAAGCGGGACCACCACCGCTCTTCTCCAATCAGTCGGCACCACTCCCGTTTCTAGGGATCTATTAAACAGGTCACACAGCGGTCCCGCCAGCACATCTCTGAGCTCCCTCAGTATCCTTGGATGAATCCCACCAGGCCCCATGGCTTTGTCCACTTTCAGATTCTTTAGCTCTTCCCATACATTATCTACTGTAAATGGATTTTCCTCTGTTCCGCTTCCCTCCAGTTTCTTGTTGTGAAGAGATGGTCCTTCTCCAGGGTCTTCTTTAGTGAACACAGAGCTGAAGTATTCGTTTAATATTTCTGCCATTTCTTCGTCTCTCTCTCCACCCATTGATCATTACCACCTTTCAATTTCACTATACCACTTTGGACCTTTCTCTTTTCGCTGATGTATCTGAAAAATGTTTTGTCACCATTTTTTATTTCCTTGGCAATCCTCTCTTCTGCTTGACTCTTTGCCAACCTGATTAATTTCTTTGTCTCTCTCAGTTGATACAAATATTCTTCTTTGTGCTCCTCCCTTTGGGATCCTTTATATTTCTTGAATGCTGTTCTTTTAGCTTTAATTTTGTCAGCCACCTCCTTTGAGAACCAGATAGGTTTCAGTTTTCTTTTGCTTTTGCTTTTCCAGAATTGAGTCATCCCATCTGGCTTCGGGACAAATACTACTTTGCTCGCCCATTCACTATGAAACTACTCAATCACCCCTAATTCCTACATTTCTGCTAATTGCTCCTCAACTTCCTTCCTCTTAGCCTCGGAGAGCCTATAAGGTTTCTGCCATGCTTCCTTCCCCAGCTCTGTAACTATTCTATGCTGAATGATTTGTGTCTTTCCTGGATACCTAGAAAACACATCAGGGAACTGGTCAACTACCACTTGAAGGTGCTGTTGCTGTATGGGGGTGAGTGCAGGGCTCATCTCAATTTCCTCCCCACTGACCATGAGCCCTACCATTGGAACCAGATCCACCTCCTTTTCTGGCTCCCTGACCCCAAGGCATCCCTTTCAAACCAAGGTCTGAGCAAATTTAAATGAAACACTTGGGTACGCTTTCAGCCCTGAGTAACCTCATAATCTACGGGCCCCAGCCTCCAACGTACGTCACAGGGGCCCCGCCATTGGGCCACCAACTGGTGCGATGAGGTGGGTACCAGGACTAAACCTTTAAACTCCCTCGCTCGGGCTCCTCTATCATAATAGGCCTTCTGGCATTCTTGTGTGTGCTGGAGATTCTCTTGGGATATTTTATGGGCCTTATATAACCTTTCTTTGAGCTGTACCACATAGCTCACTACATTTGTAAGGGGCAGGGTCAGCCGCCCAGAAGTTACTCAGTGCTTTCAGGATGCCCCGCGGTTGTCTCCTAAACAATTCAAATAGGGAAATCTCGATGGAGGCTTGAGGGACTTCCCGTCCGGTGGAGGAAGGGAATTAAGTGGTCTCAATTCTGGACATCCCCCTGAATGCACTTTTGCAGCAGTGGTTGCAGCAGTGCTTTTAATATGATGGATTCCAAATGAGGCCTATACCTGCTTTAGAACCTGGGAAATAAAATTCATCCCCCTATCCATCAGCAGTGTTCTCGTGAAACCCACCTGACAGAATATACAAATGTGTTCCCCGATGCTGTTCAGAGGGAAATGGCCCAAGGAAACCATGTAGCATAGTCTATCATGACAAGAATATATTGGTGGCCGCTAGCACTCCTTTCCAAGGGCCCCACTATGTCCACTGCTACATGAATCAGGGGCTCTGATATTATAGGCAGGGATATCAGGGGGCTTCTAACTGGTATGCTGTGGCCGTCTTATGACACACCGGGCAGGATTTACAAAAATACGGTCCTGCCCGAGCTATGCCTTGCCAATAAAAATGTTCTGTCATATAGGCCAATCTTTCTTTCAGTTTGCCAATGACTCTATCCGCTTTCTATTCTTCCCTGAAATGGGGTAGTTTCGGTAATATCTCTGGGATGAGCCCTATACCCTTCCCACCTTGCCCCGACTGGTCCCCTCTATTCTTCCCGGGGGGGGGGGGGGTGTTTCTCCCCATGTAATGGGAATGGGCTGCAATACAAACCTGTGCGGTTTCCACAATATCTGTGTTAACAAATTGAAAAATGTTCCCCAGGTCTCTCGGGGCTGCCCCCCCTCAGCTGATCCTGACTGGGGTTGGGGTAGGCCCTAGTGGTTACACAGGCATCCTGCCCCTGTAGCTGTTCCCCCATTCCCTCCTAGTCTCTTCCCAGGATCAAAGGGAAATCCAGTCTTTCAACTACCATTAATCTTAGGGCTGTTACCCTCTTTTCCCATGCTAGGGAGATCTCTACAGAAGGGCAAATTCAAGTGTCTCCATGAACACACCTCACCCCAGTCCTGCCAATCACTCTGGTGCTGGGGCCTATAAGACTCAGGGTCCTTGCCAGGGGACCAGAAATAAGTGACTGTTTACTTCCAGTGTCTAAGATAGCTCTGACCTGTGTGCCCCCCATGCCCACGTCGCTTAGGTATTGATTCTCCTGCACCCCTACCCGTTTGTCTTTGACATTTCCCCAACCAGTGAAAGAACAGTCCATGTAGGGACAGTCTCGTTTAAAGTGGCTCTCTTCCCCATGGTAAAACACGGTAGTGGACCCCGTGCTGACTGTGTAGGGTATCTACCTACCTTCCCCGGGGCATTCTCTCCTCCCTCTATGACCTGGGGCCCAAATTAGCCTCCTCTGGGTCCTTCCCTTTGGTTGGGGAGCCCCTCCAGCTTGCTTCCATGCCTATTGGGTTCTCCGCGAGTAAACCCTGAGTCCTACTTTCCTTGACTGGGTGCCTGTGCAGGACCACCGTCTCCTCAGTGTCTAGCAGCTGTTTGGGGTCTTTGGAATCCTACACAGTTTCATGAGGGTTGGTAAGATATTCATATACTGTTCCAATACTATTGCCCACTAGGGATGTGAATCGTTTTTTGACGATTTAAAATATTGTCCGATATATTTTAAACCGTCAAAAATCGTTAGAGCCACGATACAATAACAATTCCCCCGATTTATCGTCAAAAAATCGTAAATCGGGGGAATGGGGAGGGGAAGGGGGAGGGCGGGAAAACCGGCACACTAAAACAACCCTAAAACCCACCCCGACCCTTTAAAATAAATCCCCCACCCTCCAGAACCCCCCCAAAATGCCTTAAATTACCTGGGGTCCAGCGTGGGTCCAGAACGACCTCCTGCGGTCGAATCGTGTTGTCTACAGCCGGCGCCATTTTGCAAAATGGCGGCGCAAAATGGCGGCGCAAAATGGCGCCGGCCGTAGACAACATGATTCGACCGCAGGAGGTCTTTCCGGACCCTCGCTGGACTTTTGGCAAGTCTTGTGGGGGTCAGGAGGCCCCCCCAAGCTGGCCAAAAGTCCCTGGGGGTCCAGCGGCGGTCCGGGAGCGATCACCTGCCGCGAATCGTTTTTCCGTACGGAAAATGGAGCCGGCCATACACAATTTTCCATACGGCCATACGCCGGCCATACGCCATTTTCCGTACGGAAAAACGATTCGCGGCAGGAGATCGCTCCCGGACCGCCGCTGGACCCCCAGGGACTTTTGGCCAGCTTGGGGGGGCCTCCTGACCCCCACAAGACTTGCCAAAAGTCCAGCGGGGGTCTGGAACGACCTCCTGCGGTCGAATTGTGTTGTCTACGGCAGGTGCCATTTTGCCGGCGCCATTTTGCAAAATGGCGCCGGCCGTAGACAACACGATTCAACCGCAGGAGGTCGTTCCGGACCCCCGCTGGACCCCAGGTAATTTAAGGCATTTGGGGGGGGGGGTTCGGGAGGGTGGGGGATTTATTTTAAAGGGTCGGGGTGGGTTTTACTGTTGTTTTAGTGTGCCGGTTTTCCCGCCCTCCCCCCCACTGGACCCCAGGTAATTTAAGGCATTTTGGGGGGGGTTCGGGAGGGTGGGGGATTTATTTTAAAGGGTCGGGGTGGGTTTTAGGGATGTTTTAGTGTGCCGGTTTTCGATTTACATGATTTTCACGATTTTAACGATATTTTAAAACCCCAAACGGCAACGATCCGATTCTCTCCCCCTCCCAGCCGAAATCGATCGTTAAGACGATATATGACACGATTCACATCTTTATACCCACATCACTTCATCACTACTTTGAACCATTGGGCAAAGCCATCGAGTTACTAGGGCCTTGAGCTTCTGCGCCGTCAACCAGGATCTCTCCCCTCTACCCACCCTGAGGGACCTAAAATGTCTCCGGTATGCTTCCGGGGTTAGACCCAGCTGGTCCACAATGGCAGCCTTCATGACCTCATAGTCCCTTGCTGGTCCTTATCCAGGGCCTGGTTAGCAGCCTGGGCCTTGCCAGTCAGATAAGGGGCTAACCGGATTATCACCCAGCTAGTGACCCTCTCAAAGGTTATAACTAGCTATATAAATCAATATGGGCTGCAAGAAAATAATTTAATCTCTGGAATCAATGAATAATGCTGTAACTGTAATATGTTATTTAAAACATGATTGTTAATGTAGAGATAAGACCTCAGTATCATACTGTTAATTCAGATCTCTTGCCAATACTGAGGTCTTATCTCTACATTAACCCTCTCAAAGGTTACCAGAAAGGCCTCTGGATCATCATCCGGTCCCAGTTTTGAAAGATTGAGGCCCCTTACTGGCCCCATCAGTCCCGTCTCGGCCTCCCCAGGTGTATCCAGCCAATCTCCCACCTCGTCTGAGGAGAACAGCCACTGCTGTTGGCATATCAAGGTCCGAATTTCTTTGGTCTGTTCCTCCACAAGATTTAGAAATGGTTGCTGTTGTTCATTTGGCCACTGTAGCGTTGCCTGGAGTAGCTGATGAGTAGTCTCCTGTTGCTTCTGCATCTGCTCGATCATCCATTTCAGCATGTTCTCTGACTCCATCCTGGTGATACCTTCGGGAACAAACAAAACCAAGTGTAGCTCTCAAATGCCCACCAACTCCCAGTTGCCCCTAAGTTGTTCCTTTCCAGAGCTCAGCTTAATGCCCATTTTACAATCAAACCAGTGCTGCTCCCTTCCTGTTCCTTACCTGGTTATCCTCCCCTCAGAGCCCAGGTAATTACTTTTGTTCCTCTTGAGAGGAGGTGTTGCTGGTATCAGGAAGGGTCAAGTTGGCCACTGCGATCCCTCTGGGTCATCCTGCCATGATCCCACTGCTGCCACCATAGGTAAGGACTCACCAGATGGAGTTCCACTGCTGGAGCTTCCTCTGCTGGTTCCTCACTGCAGTATCCCTTCATTTTCCCCAAGATCTGGCACCGGGTTAAAACTCAGGTGAATCCACACCCACACAGGTTGTAAACAAAACTGGTTAATCAGGCTCTGCACGCCCCAAGTACAGTTCAGCCGGGTTATGCCTACCCCATATCTCTGCCCAGGGTAGACCGAGATTCAAACATAGTCCTGTCAGTCCAGTTTAGTCCTGGCACTATCGTGCCAGCAAATTCGCACCCCCAGGCTGTGCCTGCCCAGTGCAACAGCCTATGGCAGAAAATACTTTTAACCTTTGTCCCAAATGCTTAGCTTGGTCCTGGCATACTGGTTTCTTTAACACAGTTCAGTCCCGGTTGTGCCCATACCCCCACCTTCACTGCTTATACCCCAAAGACATTAAAGGCAGTCCCGCATGGCTGCATTTCCTTTCAGGGTTCCAATACTATTCCAATACTATTGCCCACACCACTTCCTCACTACTTTGAACCATCGGGCGAAACCACCGTGTTGCTAGGGCCTTGAGCTTCTGCGCCATCAGCCAGGTTCTCTCCCCTCTACCCACCCTGAGGGACCTAAAATGTCTCTGGTAGGCTTCCGGGGTTAGATCCAGCTGGTCCACAATGGCAGCCTTCATGGCCTCATAGTCCCTTAATGGTCCTTAAGATTCCCTTTGCCCGAGCCCGGGTGACTCTCTGGAGCTGGGGTGAATTATCACTACCTCTTCAGTAGAAAAACCAACACTGAAAAAGTCTTGTTCAAACAAGCACACGTACCTCAGCATTCTCCTACTCCATCCCATGGCAATTCCCTAAGGTTAGGGTACTTTGTGCAGTTAGTTAGCCAAAGAACGCGCCTGGCGCAAACAACCATCGGCTACACTTAAAGCCACCTATAACAACACTTTACACGCATACCGTCATGCAATTACCCAAGCCAAGCGTGATTTCCACGCGACAAAGATCCACGACTACCAATTTAATGCAAACGCCTTATTCACATATGTCTCAGAACTCACCAATCCCAATTCACCAACTCTCAACGATACTACCTCCAACAAAAAATGTGAAGAACTAGCCCTATACTTCAAGAATAAAATCGACAATATTCTACTCCGCTTCCCAGACAACACTACCCCCCTCCCCCCCACTCCCAATGACAAAAAGATCACCCTTAAAACATTTGACCTCACCACCAACATAGAAGTAGAAACTATACTAAAAAAGATGAAACCATCCACACACTCTTCAGACACCATTCCTTCAAAAACCCTCCTCTCCATCACCCCCGCCATCACCAAACATATTAAGGACTTTATCAACTGCTCTATTACTGCAGGCAGTGTCCCAGACCCACTCAAACTGGCCATAGTCAAGCCCCTCCTGAAAAAACCCACCCTCGACCCCACAGACCCTGCCAATTACCGTCCAATTTCCAATCTCCCATTCTTATCCAAAGTCCTAGAGAGGGTTATTAACAAACAACTAACGGAGTTTTTTAGAAGACCACAATGTCCTCCACACTCAACAGTTCGGTTTCCGCAAAGACCGAAGCACCGAAACCTTACTACTAGCCATGACAGACACCATACTTAAAGGTATGGACCATGGAAACTCGTACATACTCGCCCTACTAGACATCTCAGCTGCTTACGACACTGTCAACCATCAGATACTAATGACCCGCCTAACAGAAATAGGCATCGCCGACACAGCCCTCTCATGGCTCTCCTCCTACCTCACACACAGAGAGTATCTAGTTAAAATCGACAAGCACGAATCCTCACACATACCTATCACACAAGGCGTACCCCAAGGATCATCCTTATCCTCCACCCTATTTAATATTTATCTCATACCCCTTTGCCACCTCCTCTCCAAACTAGGCCTGAAATTCTTCCTGTATGCAGATGACGTGCAGATTCTCATCCCGTTTCAGGGATCCATAAAAGAACCTCTGCAACGCTGGGAATCTTGCCTCGCCACCATAAGCGCCTCACTATCCGAACTCCATCTTGCTCTAAACTCGTCAAAAACAGAATTACTCGTCATCTCTAAGCAGCCTGAACATTTCACTCTCCCCATGCAACAGAACACTCCTCAAAATACAACCACAGCCACCCCTCAGACCCAGTTTGTAAGAGATCTGGGAGTCTACATAGACCAACACCTAAGTTTCAAACCCCACATCAAAAATCTACTAAAGGGGGGTTTCTATAAACTTAACATCATAAAAAAACTCAAACCCCTCCTCCACACCCACGATTTCCGCACAGTCGTACAGACCACAATGCTCACAAAAATAGACTATTGCAATTCCCTATTACTAGGACTCCCCGCCGCCACCATCAAACCCCTCCAAATTCTGCAAAACTCCATGGCTAGAATCATAACAGGCACACAAAAAGAGACCACATCACCCCCATACTAAAAGACCTACATTGGTTACCTATCTCCTTCCGCTCACAATACAAAACCCTCACCATCCTTCACAATTCCCTACACAAACATAATCACACCTGGCTAGACGAAATGCCTCGTTACCGTTCCTCCGACCGTCCCACAAGAACAACCCATGCAGGCACTCTACACACCCCATCTCTAAAGGCAGCACATTCTACTCACACCAGAGAGAGAGCCTTTTCCGTCGCTGGCCCCAACCTCTGGAACTCCCTCCCCACCCTCCTACGCCAAGAGACATCCCTGAAAATTTTCAAGAAAGGAGTCAAAACATGGCTATTTCGACAGGCCTATCCTGACACAAACCAAATTTAATCTCTCCCAGCCCCCCCTGCTCGAACTTTCTCCACCCCTCCCTATGTTTCCCCCCGCTTCCCCTCACACCACCCATGGATACCCTAGAAGAAACAACATCCCCCTCTACTGCTTAATTTATCCTTTTTGATCACGATCGGTTAATGTGTCCTTTTCGTAAGAAATAGTATTTTGTTCTAAGGTTATATTGTTATGTTTTTGTTACTTTATTTTATTCTTTGTACATTGTTTTATTGTTTTATTGTATCGCCCACCTGAGTTCTTTGTAAACCGGCATGATGTGCTGCACGAATGTCGGTAGATAAAAGTTAATAAATAAATAAATAAATAAATAAATAGTATCAGCTGCTCCCACCTTTGCTATCCTCTTCCTCCTGCCACTCCCACCAGTCTTGTATCTCTGTTTCATCTCTTTTAATCCACTCTACACCTGTTTCCCAGCCATGCTCAACTTTCTCTCCCTTCAGGTGCTCAACTTTCTCTTCCTCGGTCCTGTGGAAGTTGTAGTCCTCCCCTTCCCCGATTGCACTTTTGGTCCATTCAGCCCTGGTTTGCATTCCCTTTCTGTTCAGCTGTCATAATGGGATGTATCTACCTTTACAATTGTTTATCAGCATTTCTAAGCAATTTACAAAATGCATTCATAAATTAAATAGCAAACATTATAATTCAAAAAATCAATTAAATCACAAACAATAAAACATAAACATAAAACCATAATAAAGCAGTTCAACTGACTCTTTATTGGTACTGAGAAAATTGTACCTTACTGAGAGCTTGCTGTTAAATGTATGAACTGAAAACATGATCAAATAGGAATGCCTTCACCATTTTCTTAAAGTTTTTATCAATACTTCACTCTTTACTTTTAACAGTAGAGTTTTGGTCCCTGTATGTAAAATAGACTCTTGACTCATTCAAGTGAACTTGCTTAAATAAAAAAATGTCTAGAAATATTTGAGAGGATGAGTACAAGGTTCACACTGGCCAATATAGTTACAATGCTGCATATACATTCAGGCCAATACAGAACGGTGTTCTCGGCCCAGTGAACCGTTAGCCCCCATTTGGCCATGCGTTTTTGATGCACTATTATTACCCATTATACAGTAAGGGGTAATAGTGCGTGGAAAATGCACAGCCAACCTCCCGAAACTAATAGCGCTCATCACATGCAAAAAAATGCATGTTGATGAGCCTATTAGGTAGTTACCCGCAATACAGAAAGCAAAATGTGTGGCCAAGCCACACATTTTACTCTCAGAAATTAGCTCCTGCCAAAGGCAGGATTTAATGTCAGACGGTACCGGACAAGTGTACAGAAAAGCAGTTTTTTCTGCTTTTCTGTACATTTTTTTATCATAGCGATATTGTCGGAGGCCCCTAAAATTGAAAAAACAAAAAATCTTCTTAAAAAAAAAAAATCTGCCCGCGGGTTGGAAAACAGATGCTCAATTTTGCTGGCGTCCGTGTTCCGAACCCATGGCTGTCAGCGGGCTCGACAACTGTTTAATTGTGCGTTGAGAGAAAATTCCCACTTCTCTAAGGTGGTGCAGCATGATTACATGATCAATAGTGTCAAAGGATGCAGATAAATCTATCAACACTAGGAACTATTCTGTGCCAGAATCAAATCCCCTTTTCCATTGTGTCTACAGTACTACATCTTTTTCTGTTATCTTCAAATGAAAATATTTTTCCCTGAAGTTCCTTCCTAATGCTGTTTAATAAAGAAATGGAAAAGAATGAGTCTTCATAACAAGCCAAAGGGATACTCATTTGTCACGATCTTCACCAGACTGATCTCCATTCACCACCATTCTCTGCTAGGGATGTGCAGCCAAAATGTTTTCGTTGTATTCGTGATACGTATTCATCGGGGGTCATTTCCGTTGCATTCGGACGTATGGCGCCCACGATACGTTGATATGTGAATTCGTTTTCCGGTTCCCATTAAAGTCAATGGGGGAAGGATTTCCAGCCTATTTTTGGCTACAGAATTGGGGTTTTATTATCAATTTTGATGAAACTTCTGGGGAGCAATCATCACAACAACAAAAGAGCTCCAAGGTACTTAGGCTGTGGCAAAGTGGCACCAAAGTGGCATGAATAGCCTAAGGCACTGTAAAGGTGCAAAGGGCTACCAGAAGTGGCAAGAGTGCAGCAAGAGTGTCAAAAACACACCACAGCTACAATAGAGAGCACCGATAACAGATGCATGAACCCTCAAAGGCAGCATGACAGGCAAAGCGGTAAAACAAGTGGCATTGACATCCTACAGCACAATGAAGGGGGAACATAGCAAGCAGATAGACTAGCACCAACACACTGAGGAACCATGATAGTGGCAAGAACACCACAAGGAGTTGAGTGAGTCATCTGATGTATGGCAGCAAGGCAGAGTGGCAGAAAGCTGATAGGGACAAGACAAGCTGGCAGAGCAGAGGTAGTCTGGTCCCTGTGGTTTTGATAGGGGCAAGACAGGTTGGCAGAGTTGAGGTAGTCAAGTCCCTATGGTTTTGATAGGGGCAAGACAGGTTGGCAGAGCTGAGGTAGTCAGGTCCCTGTGATTTTGTTAGGGGCAAGACAGGCTGGCAACAGGGAGAGTTCCCTTTCCTTTGCACAGGAAAGGGCTCCCTAGAATGGGTTTGTCCCTAGAGTGGGGTGTTTCCATTGGCGCCTAGTGAGCTCTCACTGGTCTTTTAAAATCTGGTAGAGTTAGCAGATATACAAATGAGAATTTTCAAGGCTGAGGCAGAGGAGGGTACCATGTGAACAGCGGTTCAACATGGGTCAACAGGTACTAAGAGATAGGCAGACAGTCTACCCCAGGGACAGTTCCCTTTCCTTTGAGCAGGAAAGGGCTCCCTAGAATGGGTTTGCCCCTGAAGTGGGGGGTTTCCATTGGGTTCCAGTGGGCTCTCGCTGGTCTTTTAAAATCAGGCTGGCAGCACCCGGGATTCCCAGGGACTGTAGTGTGAGAATATCCTTGACAAAAGACAGGTAGGCCGGAAAGCAGTCAGAGTACAGCTTGGCATAGAAAGAGGCTGATTTCAAAATGGAACAGCGGTTCAACATGGGTCAGAGGGTAGAACCAGGCAGGCTACACCCGGGGAGAGTTCCCTTTCCTACGAGCAGGAAAGGGCTCCCTAGAATGGGTTTGCCCCTAAACAGCGGTTCAACATGGGTCGGAGGGGAGAAAAAGGCAGGCTACACCCGGGGAGAGTTCCCTTTCCTACGAGCAGGAAAGGGCTCCCTAGAATGGGTTCACCCATAAACAGCGGTTCAACATGGGACAGAGGGCAGATACAGGCAGACTACACACGGGACCCCGAGGGACTGTAGTGTGAGAATATCCTTGACAAAAGACAGGTAGGCCAGAAAGCAGTCAGAGTACAGCTTGGCATAGAAAAAGGTTGATTTCAAAATAGAAGAAATGACTGGAGGTAAAACACTAATAAAAATGACTTCATCAAGTGAAGTAAAATCCCAAATGTCAGCTGTTGTTTTAGTAGAAACAGAGGCTTTAAAGAACTTTACTATTCCGAAGGTAAGAAGAAGTACAAATAAAGTGTGCTTCGCACCTAGCAACACAGATAGAAGAGAGTACATACAGATGAAGTATACTTTAGAAGTATCAAGATTTGATATGTGCTATCATCTGTACTCTTCCTGGCATTTTGGTGATATGAAACTTGAATATACATACGACAATCGTCAATGTCGAGGCGGAGGAGGTTACCATGTAAACAAACAGCGGTTCAACATGGGTCAGAGGGTAGATAGATACAGGCAGGCTACACTCGGGGAGAGTTCCCTTTCCTATGAGAAGGAAAGGTCTCCCTAGAATGGGATCGCCCCTAAACAACGGTTCAACATGGGTCAACAGGTCCTAAGAGTTAGGCTGCAACACCGGGGAGAGTTCCCTTTCCCAAGAGCAGGAAAGGACTTCCTTGGAATGGGTTGGCCCCTAGAGTGGAGCACGAGCCTTCAAAGCGTGGCGACAGGGAGCAGGCTGCCATGTGAACAGTGGTTAAACATGGGTCAACAGGTCCTAAGAGATAGGCTGCAACACCGGGGAGAGTTCCCTTTCCCAAGAGCAGGAAAGGACTCCTTGGAATGGATTGGCCACTAGAGTATATAATGGTACAAATTGTTCGGATTAAATCATTTGCAAACAGATCATGACTTCATAAGCAAGACGAAGGAAGTTCTCTACTCTGCCCTGAAACTAAAGAAAACTCTTTGTTTTATTTAAGGATGAATGCTGTGAAGGAGTACTAGTTTTAATTGCCAGAGACTGAGGTTTCTCTTTGCAACGAGGGTTCAGCCATTAGGACTGGACATAAGGTCTGGACGGACAGGCACAGCAATCGAGGTCTAACACTTGTAGGAACATAAGGCCTGGACTGACAGGCAAAGCAGTCGAGGACAGAAGTCAATCCCACCTAGGGACATAAGGCCTGGACTGACAGGCACAGCAATCGAGGTCAAACACTTGTAGGAACATAAGGCCTGGACTGACAGGCAAAGCAGTCGAGGACAGAAGTCAATCCCACCTAGGGACATTAGACCTGGACTGACAGGCACAGCAATCGAGGTCAAAGACTTGTAGGAACATAATGTCTGGACAGACAGGCAGAGCAATCGAGGTCAACCACTTGTAGGAACATAAGGCCTGGAGAGTTGACGGTCAGGCACAGTGTTTGAGGTCAGGCCCTTGTAGGGACGTAGAGACTGGGCAGTGGATGGTCAGGCACACCATTTGAGGTCAGGAACATGTGCTGCAGTGCTTATATTATCTGGAGCATAGGAGGCAGTTGGAGCTGCTGCAAGGCTTTGAATTGCTTTTAATCATCTTGCCATTCACAGGGAAAATTTGGAAACCCAAGCAAAGGCAGGTTTACTTTCAAAAACACTAGCATTTCCATCAACTCTGGTGCCAGCCTTGAGTGGTGAGGGCTCATGATATCCCCTGTCATTGAAAAGACACGTTCACTGGGCACACTGGTTGGTGGACATGACAGATATCGCTGAGCCACTTTGGCTAGGTGTGGCCAGATAGTGGACTTGTGTACCCAATATGCCAGCGGATCTGTCTGCATTTTCTCTATCGACTCTGAGAGATACCATGTCACTGACAGCTGTGCTGGTGTCTCCTTTGCTTGGGTGGGCTCAGAGTCACTCATGCCAGCTGCTTTCTCTCTCGCCCGTTGCACAATTGATGAATCTTTATGGGCAACATGCTTTGGGCGTTCTGACGTGGAGGAGGAGGTACTATCTGTCACTGACACAGTGCTGCTCCTGCTTGGGCTAGCAGCACAACTCTCTGACGTGCCTGCTGTTTCCACCTCTGCTTCAAGCCTAATCTGTCTCTGCCTATGGTGCTCCTGTTCACAGACCTTTGCTAACAGCAGCTCCTTCACAAATGACAGACAATTCAACTGTAGGACGAGTTTCCCTTTCACATGGGGATCACAGACTGAGGCGAGCATGTATGTGTTCTGTTCTGTTAAAGGCCTTAATCTGTCTTTCAACTGCTGCTGCAAAACCTCCAGACATTGCAGCACCTCAACTGTCATTCCCTCTTCCCATTTAAAGGCCTCCAAATGTCCATCCAGGAAATTATAGGGATGATGTCAGCCAAGGTGGCACTTCTGGAACTCAGCTCCTCCGTGACATCCTTGAAGGGCTGCAGGAATTTTACCAGCTGACTCATGACTAACCAATCATGATGCCCTAGGGGATTCTGCACACCTATGTCCATTGTACCAGAAAGTTCATGAAGGGGTGTCTGCAGCTCCAGTAACCTCTCCAGCATCATAAAGGTGGAATTCCACCGGGTGGCAATGTCTTGAATGAGACACTTGTGAGGCATATCCAAATCAGTCTGCTTTTGTCAGAGAACCTGCCCCGCCTTGATACTTCTGTGGAAGTGTGCTGCTATGTTCCTGCACTTCTGTATTAACCTATGCAGGTATTCATTCTCTTTGTCATTGGACTTCAAGCCCAGAGCTGACTTCACTACCAGGTGCAGAGTGTGTGCAAAACATCGGATGTTCTTAAAGTGCCCATCGGTTATTGCCTTAACCATGTTTGCACCATTGTCTGTGACAAAGAACACTGCCTGCATTTTCCTGTCTCGCTGGTGTAGTTGCCAGCCCTCCAGCATCTGTCTGATGCATGCTAGAATATTGGCTGCGGTATGGGTCTGGTCCGTCAGGTGGGTGTGCAGTAAAGCCCAACTCCACCCTGATACTTCTTCAGTAATAGAGCTGCTGGCTGTCCCTGCCTCAGCCATGTCCCACCAGCGTGCTGTCAGAGAGAGGTAAGAGTGTGCAGCATTCATGGTGGTTCAGATATCGCAGGTGAAATGCACTCTTCCCTCTGCCTTAGCTAGCAGTGCTTGCATGTGACTGCGACACTGCTTGTACAGGCTGGGGATGACCTTTCTACTAAATGTGGTTCTGCAGGGGATTTTGTAATTTGGAAGTACGACCTTCAAAAAACGCTTGAAACCCACATTCTCCACTAACTGCAAGCGCTGGTCATCAATGGCAATCATTTCCCCAATGGTCCTGGTTACAACTTTTAAGGCTGCCTGCCTCCTACCCCGGGATAGCGTTACCGCACTCCACCCCATTTCCTCCATGGTGGATTGTGGCTTCTGCCACATGTCAGGGGGTTGCTGGCCTGCCACCAGACTGCTAGAAGGGGATGAGGGCTTGGGCTGACTCTGCTGCTTTCCTACCACTGCACACTTGTTGGAAGGGGTCCCCCGACTGGTACTGCCACCATCCCCAGATGACAGTAATCTTGTTGGATGTTGCCTCTTTATATGATGGTTCAGGCAAAATTAGATAGA
Organism: Rhinatrema bivittatum; assembly: GCF_901001135.1. Lineage (NCBI taxonomy): Eukaryota > Metazoa > Chordata > Amphibia > Gymnophiona > Rhinatrematidae > Rhinatrema > Rhinatrema bivittatum. The sequence goes on along the minus strand of NW_021820735.1, from coordinate 95,743 downwards.
TGTCCCATTTGCTTGCCTCTGCTAATATCTCTGGCATAGTAATTACACCGAGCATAATGCGGGTCTTCCGTCACTTTAAAGTGTCTCCAGATCACAGATGTCTTTCGTGATCCTCCCCTCTCTAACACCTTGGGGGTGGATGCTGGCACTGGAGCTGAGGTAGTGGGTGCACCCTGAGAAGCAATGCCAGAGGGGGTCTCAGTCATCCTCTGTGCCTGTGCTGACTGCTCTTCCTCCTCCTCGTTATCACTTTCATCTCTCCCCTGCTGCACATTTGTGGAGGCTAAGAAAGGACTAACTGATTCTACCGAAGATTCGTCAGCTATTACTTCTTCCATTTCTGATGAGAATCCCACACAAGAAGATTCTTCATCTGAATCAGAAGCAAACAGTGACTGTGCTATCTTGTCAACGCTAAGTGTTAGTCGCGACTTCTGTCCCCCTGCTGCTTTTGGGTGTCTACATTTTGTCTGGCATGACTCTGCCTCCCCTTCCCTCACCTCCAAAACTACAGGGCCAGAAACAAGTGGTGGCGATGATGATGCATCATGGTCAGACTTCATTTTTTTTGGCATGGATCTTCCATCCCCTACAAAGAGTTTAGATTGAGACAGTTGCCTTTTTAGCTGTACTGGTGGTGTTGCACTAGTATCTTTTGAGGTGCCTCCTCTGCCAGTCCCAATCACTCGACTACATCTCTCTTTCCCTGACATTATGGATTTAATGTCACTGAGTAGTAACTGCCCACTGTCACGGTGCTTGGCTGTGCACTAATGTGTGTGCCGTGTACACAGAAGCTGCTTGCTTGTAAGCACAAAAGAGGCAGACTCCCTGGGCACTTGACTGCACAGACCTGCCCAATAGTTAGGTTTAGTCTGTTAAAACTACCCACTGCCCACTGTCACGGTGCCTGGCTGTGCACTAATGTGTGTGGTGTGTACACAGAGTCGCTGCTTGCTTGTAAGCACAAAAGAGGCAGACTCCCTGGGCACTTGATTGCACAGACTCACCCAATAGTTAGGTTCAGTCTGTTAAAACTACCCACTGCCCACTGTCACGGTGCCTGGCTGTGCAGTAATGTGTGTGGCGTGTACACAGAAGCTGCTTGCTTGTAAGCACAAAAGAGGCAGACTCCCTGGGCACTTGACTGCACAGACCCACCCAATAGTTAGGTTCAGTCTGTTAAACTGCCCAGTGAAGCCCAGTGCACAAAGAGTAATTTGAATTAAAAAAAAAAGCAGTTTAAAAAAGCTGGAATTTTTGTCACTCCAGAAAAATGGATGAAATTGAAAATAATATATCTCTCCAAGCCAGCCCAACTCCCTAAATGGTGGTCAGTGCTAGCTGACCTAGCACAGCTTCTCTTCTCAGTCAGAGATCACCAAAATAAACAGCTTGAAAGAAACATGACTTGCTGACCTGGCACTGCAGCAAAACAAAGAATAGCTTTTTCTTTCCTTAACTAGCTTAACTAGCCTATCTCTCAGTGCAGCCTTCTCTTACACCCAGCCCACCTCCCCACAGCATCGCTGTAAATAAATGCGTGGCTCCTCGTGCTGATGTTTATATAGTGCTGGCTCATCAGTAAAATCGACAGAGAGCACTGAATGACAGTGTGATTGGCTGCATTCAGTGCATGTCACAAAATGTCAGCGTGGATACGCTGCATTCTGGTATCCATGCCGACCTGTCCGACCCTTTCCTAGCTAGTAGCTAATGGGGGCGAAGAAAAGCTTGCGCCGTGGGGCGCACCGAATTAACGGATAATAAGTTAAATACGTGCGGAGTTGCGATGCGTTTCGCCTCCCCACGTATTTAATGGATAGGACAAAATACGTAGTGGATCGCCAATAAGTCGAAAACGGATGCACACCCCTATTCTCTGCACTCCAATGCTCAACCAGTTCCTCGCCCAATGTATAGCTTTATATTCTACTTCCATAATGTAAAGTTTCCTTATCAATCTTCTGTATGCAACAGTTTCAAAAGCTTTACTGAATGTCAGATAGGTAATGCCTACTACCTCTTGCTGATCTATCTACTACTTTATTTACCTTGTTAAAGAACACACTGTGTAATTAATTTATTCTCAGTATTCTCATATCATTTCTCTTATTTTAATAGAAGATTTGATCAAGACAGTATCAATTTCACTGCCCTTTTCACAGTCAACTTGATTTCAAATTAGCTGCTAATATTCCAACTCTGAAGGTTAATACTGTCTTCAGCATACGGTGGGAGATTGGGGGTAGAAGGCTTTGCTTTGATGGTAAGGAATGACCCAGGGTTGCAATAAGTTTCACAGCCCTGTCACAGGGGTTCCTGATTTGTTTCCCAGTAATTAATCTGCACTCTAGTACAAGGTGACCTTCATAGAGCAGAAAGATAATATTGCACTGATATTGCACTGCCATTGCTATTGATATTCACTGATATTGCATTGCTACTGATATTTACTGATATTGCATTGCCATTGCTTTTGCTACTAATATTGCACAGAATCTGTTCTTCACTGATTTGCTTGCTGCTCACTTCATCTTTTATAACCTTTTCATAGCCCCCTGTCACACTCTACTAGCCCCATCCTTTCCTTCAACTTCTCTCATTTCCATTTACCCTTACAGTTCGCCAACTCTCTTAGCCTCTGCCATGCCCCCCCCCCCCCACTCTTGCCCCATTCCCCTTTCTTTCCCCATCCCCTGTAAACATCCCCCAGCGCACAGACCACCTTTACTCCATTATCCCTACCCTCACTCAAACCCCCAAACCCAGTGCAAATCCCTCCTCCCTATCCTTGCCTCCCCTTTAACCCAATTCCTTGGCCTCACCACCCTAGCCATCATACTATTCAATGCCCAGTCCCTTCCCAAAAAATACGCATCCTTGAAGACCTCATTCAAGACCACAAACCTGAAATTTGTACAGTGACGGAAACTTGGCTCAAGGACACCGACATTGTCATCCTGAATCAACTCCCCACACTATCTTATGACATGTTTTCCATCCCCAGACCAAATAAACGAGGAGGTGGCATCCTCCTAGCCACCAAAAAATACCTCAAACTTACGCATATGAACATCTGCCCCCCACCAAAGCTGGAAGTTGACCTATTTAAATCCCCTGACCTCCAAATCTGCCTTGTATACTCCCCCCCCAGGCCTCCTCAAACATAATCCTTCTCCTCTCATTGAATTTATATCCAACAGCATTAATAATGAAAAACCTGCCATACTACTAGGAGATTTCAATTTTCACGTAGATTCCACACCCCTCTCACCATCCTGTGAAACCTTCCTAGTGGCCCTTCAGGCTCTAGGCTTCACTCAAATCATTCCACCCCAACACACAAAGCGGGGCACACCCTTGACCTCATTCTCATCAATTCATCTATCCAGGTCTCATCACCCCCTTCATGTATCCCTATTCAATGGTCTGACCACTCTCTTATCGAGACTCGGATCTCCATTAGTACCATCACCACCTGCAACCACCCACAAAATAACACCTTCTCTTACCGCAAAACTTGCACCTCTGAAGAGCTAACCACAGCTCTTGCTGAATCCCTAAACAAACTTGACGGCTCTTCACCCGAAGCTGAACTCAACTCCTGGGATAACCTTACCCTTGACCGAGCCAAAAACCTATGCCCACTCATCACCCACTATCAACACTGTACACCCCCCAACAACAAACCTTGGTACACAACGGAACTGCACCAAATGAAACACAACCTCCGAATGAAAGAGAGAGTCTGGTGCAGACATCCTATCACACAGCACTCCTCTGCCTACAAATCATACTTGCACATATACCGTCTTGCCATTCAACAAACTAAATGCAACTACAACGCATCCAAGATACACCAATACCTCTTCAACCCCAAAACCCTCTTCTCTTATGTTGCAGCTCTCACCAAACTGACCACACATACCATCACCAAAGAAGAAGCCAGTGCAAAATGTGAAGAACTAGCCCATTTCTTCCATAACAAAATTGCCAATTTACTCCTCAGCTTCCCCCCGGCAACTACTTTTATGCCTACTACCCCATTACCCAGCAATCATCCCCACCCCCTTAAAAACTCACTCGACGCAATTGACAACACCTCCTCCAAGGAGATTGAGTCCATCCTAAAAAGGATTAAACCTGCATCCCACCCATCCAACACCATCCCCACTAAATCCCTCTCCATCCCTAACATCATTGCCAAACCCATAGCAGATATCAACTGCTCCCTATCCACTGGCGCAGTCCCTGATTCCCTTAAACATGAGGTAGTTAAACCCCTCCTCAAGAAGCCCATTCTTGACCCCGATGACCCTGCCAACTACTGTCCTATCTCCAACCTCCCCCTCATCGCTAAAATCCTGGAAAAGGTAGTCAACACCCAGCTAATGGACTACCTCGAAGATAACAATATCCTTCATGCCTCCCAATTTGGATTCCGTAAAAATCTCAGCACAGAAACCCTCCTCCTTTCCCTCACAGACTTCCTTCTCTCTGGCCTTGACCATGGTCAAAATTATCTCATTGCCTTCCTCGACATCTCTGCGGCTTTTGACACGATAAGCCACAATCTTCTCATATCTCGCATAACCGATATTGGCATCTCCGGCATTGCCCTCCTCTGGTTCAGATCTTACCTATCCAACAGACATTTCTCAGTCAAACTAGGCAATTCTGAATCCACTCTCCTTACCCTCGCTCAAGGAGGGCCTCAAGGCTCCTCCCTCTCTTCCACCCTCTTTAACATTTACCACTTACCCCTTTGTCGCCATCTATTTGATAATGGTCTCAAGTTCTACATTTATGCTGATGTTGTCCAAATGGTCATCCCACTCCGTGAGTCTTTATCCTCAACCCTCTGCTTCTGGGAGAAATGCCTTTCATCCATAAACTCTCTGCTCACCTCCCTGCAACTTGCCCTCAACTCATCTAAAACTGAGATCCTCTTCATCCACAACCAACAAACCTTCAAGCTCATTCCCCCCAAAAATACCGTCACCATCTCCCTCACCTCACAAGCCTCTAAACCTTGGTGTCCTAATTGACCCACACAAACCTCAAAAAACATATTAGCTCCATCCTAAAAGGAGGTTTCTACAAACTCAATATCATAAAAAAGCTCAAACCCCTTCTACACCCACATGACCTCAAAACTGTCATCCAAGCCACCATATCATCTAAGCTCGACTACAGCAACTCCCTATACCTAGGCCTCCCCTACTCCACCATCAAACCCCTCCAGATGCTGCAAAATGCTACGGTAAGAATAATCAGTAACACACGTAAAACTGACCATATAACCCCCATCCTCAAAGATCTACATTGGTTTCCTATCCCTTCACGCATCCTCTTCAAAACACTCACTATCAAACACAAATCTATCAATAAAAATAACTCCTCCTGGCTCAGTGAACCGTTCCTACTCATTTAATCTGCACGCCCCACCAGAGCAAACCTTACATGCACTCTGCAAGTCCCACCCCTCAAGGAGGCCAGACTCACAGCAACAAGGGACCGTGCTCTCTCAATAGCTGGCCCGACTCTCTGGAATTCTCTACCTTCCAACCTCCGCCAGGAGCCATGCCCATTTAAATTCAGGAAAATGCTAAAGACATGGCTTTTCCACCAGGCATTCCCAGATTAACAGCCCTCTTGTCCCTGCTCTCCCGGCTCACCCTCTCCCTCCCCTCTCCCTCTGCTAAAGTACTAGTTATCTTACCAGGCTCCTCTAGATTATTTGCATTTCCCTCCTACCCTCCTACTTACCCTCCCTGTCCTTGCCTTCTCCCTTTACTTACCGTACGCATCCTTACCTTCCCCCTTTTACTTACTGTATGCACCCAGTATTTCGGCACATATGTTTTTTACTGTCTAATTTATCCAGTAACTCTGTAAATATTTTTTACACTATCCATGTTTCCTACACCGTGTTTAGTTCCTTTCTCAGGCTCCCCTTTAGAGCTGTCTTTCTATGGTTTCCTCTATTGTTTTGGGTTGTCCCATCTTCCCCCGTCCCTGTTTATTGTATTTTCTACCTCTTGTTACAATGTAAACCGATATGATGTGTATTTTAATGTTGGTATAAAAAAAGCTGCTAAATAAATAAATAAATAAGAAAGCAACACTAATGGTCTGATTTACTAAAGTTTCCCCATTTCCACCCAATTCTGAGAAAAATGAGCTCATAAAAGCAGGCCTGCAGTTTGAGCAGGATTAAAAAGGTTTATTAAATTTACTTTTACATGTTGGATACTTACATAGACATCATTTTTTAATTCAATTTCAACATTTCGTTGGCATTGGCAATGATCAAGAAGGAGCATCCTCACACAGGTTGCACATTAAAGCACAAAGGGTCTTGTATCTACAGCACTCTGATGCATTGTTCATACAGCAGAAAAGTCAGGAAGCAGATATTAAGTCTGGACAGGGTAACTACATATTATCAATTTTACTTATATGCATTGGAAAGTTTCACAGAATTATTATTATGAAATGAAGTTCAATTTTTCATTTTTGTTCAGAATTTTAAAAGGAACATTCATACATGAAATATGTAGATTAGAACACAGTAAAAGATCTTTTGGCTTTACGAAAATTGTTTTTTATTAAAAACAAAAACTCCTCTTAGGGCTTCTTTTACCTCTCTATTTTTCAGGCTGTAAATCAAGGGGTTCATCATAGGAACCAAAGCAGTGTACAACAGAGCAAAGAGCTTGTTTTGATGCAGTGACTGCATGGTTGTTGGTCTCACATACAAACACATTATGGTCCCACAGAAGATAATAACGACTGTGAGGTGGGAGGAGCAGGTGGAGAAAGCTTTGCATCTCCCCTCTGTGGAATGGATTCTCAGGATGGTGGAGATGATGTAGACATAAGATGTAAGAGTTGCAATAAAGCAGGGTAGTGCTGCAAACCCCCCCATTAGGTAGGTTATAAATTCAATGGCAGAGGTGCTAGAGCAGGAAAGTTTCAGTAATGCTGAGAGATCACAGAAGAAATGATTAATCTCATTGGATCCACAATAAGAGAAACCAGAGAGAAGGACAGTGTGTGTGGCAGGGAACAGAAATCCAAAGATCCAAGTGCATGTGACCATCAGTCCGCAAAGTCTCTGATTCATAATCACAGCATAATGCAGGGGGTGACATATCGCAACATAGCGGTCATATGCCATGGCTGTAAGCAAAAAAAACTCTTCGCATACTGAAATCAGGAAAAAATACACCTGTGTAAAGCAGCCAACTGCAGAAATACGCTGCCTCTTCCTTAAGAAGATATCCAGCAATTTGGGGAGAGTGACTGAGGTGGAAGAGATATCAAGGAAGGCTAGGTTACAGAGGAAAAAGTACATGGGGGTGTGCAGGCAAGGGTCCAGGCACGTCAGGGCTATAATAGTGAGGTTCCCCATCAGGATGATCAGGTAAATCAGTAAAAACAAAATGAAAAGTGGAACTTGTAGGACTGGAAATTCAGGAAACCCCAGAATGATGAATTCTGAAACTGTGGTGATATTTTCATCTTCCATTGATTTCTGTCAGGAGAAGAGATGCAAAAAATGAAGCAACTGAAATTCCCAGCTCATTTTCTGACCACAGGTGCTATAGGTGTGAAATATGTTCCCCACTGAGAAATACAGAATATCCATAGGGATGTGAATCGTTTTTCAACGATTAAAATTATCGTCCGATAATGTTTATATCGTCTTAAATCGTTATAGAACACGATACAATAGAAATTCTAACGATTTATCGTTAAAAATCGTTAAATCGTGTTAGTGCGCACTAACTCGAGTTAGTGCGCACTAACTCCCCGTTAGTGCGCACTAACTCGATTTAGTGCGCACTAACTGAAAATGATACAAATAAACACTTTCCAGGTCACTGAAGGTCAGTTAGGAATGAATATGTGTTCCTATTGGCTGGCTGCCCTCTTATCTATTGATGTTACCAAGGTTACCACTGAGGTGAAGGTTGGGGGGATGGGAAATGGAACTGGAAACTAACGAACACCAACAGAAAATGAAACAAAGTGTTCACACTTCCCAGGTCAGTAAAGGTCACTTAGGAATGAATATGTATGTATGTATTCCTATTGGCTGGCTGTGCTCTTATCTATTGATGTTACCAATATGGTTGGGGGGATGTGAAATGGAAACAGTTGGAAGCTTGACAAAAAAAGTAATGTAATGATCAGCACTCACGTGACTAGAACTTGTTTGTTTATTATTTTTGTTAGCAGGCACCTGAAATGCTAGTGCATGTTGAATTTGCCAATCACTGTGCATTTTAGAAAGGTGGTCCTGGCTGGAACTGTACACAGTTCAAATATATGTAATTGATTGTTGGTAAGTGTATTTTTTAAGTAGCCACACTGGCACCAGTATGTTTACTTTTCCTCCTACTTAACTCACTAGCTCAGCTTTGTAAGAAGGGCTTCTCTGCTTGTGTGTTGTTTTTGTTTGGTGTGAGGAGAGCAGAAACATCAGATCTTTATTCAATCTACTACAGTCATCTCTTACAGTGCCCTATCCCTATTAATACCAGGAGTGTTGTGATCTTCCTGCACACAGTGCCCTAACCCTGATACCAGTCTGAGACAGCTCCCTCCCTGCATTACTAGTGAGAGGCTGGCTTCACAGACAGGGGGGAGCTGCCTGACCCTCACTCCTGACTTCCCCCATGTCCCAGCTAGTGAATGGTGTGTGGGTGAGGGGGGGGGGGAGGATGGTGAAGTCTGAGACAGCTCCCTCCCTGCATTACTAGTGAGAGGCTGGCTTCACAGACAGGGGGGAGCTGCCTGACCCTCACTCCTGACTTCCCCCATGTCCCAGCTAGTGAATGGTGTGTGGGTGAGGGGGGGGGGGGGAGGATGGTGAAGTCTGAGACAGCTCCCTCCCTGCATTACTAGTGAGAGGCTGGCTTCACAGACAGGGGGGAGCTGCCTGACCCTCACTCCTGACTTCCCCCATGTCCCAGCTAGTGAATGGTGTGTGGGTGAGGGGGGGGGGGGGGAGGATGGTGAAGTCTGAGACAGCTCCCTCCCTGCATTACTAGTGAGAGGCTGGCTTCACAGACAGGGGGGAGCTGCCTGACCCTCACTCCTGACTTCCCCCATGTCCCAGCTAGTGAATGGTGTGTGGGTGAGGGGGGGGGGGGGGAGGATGGTGAAGTCTGAGACAGCTCCCTCCCTGCATTACTAGTGAGAGGCTGGCTTCACAGACAGGGGGGAGCTGCCTGACCCTCACTCCTCCGGGGTATTGTGATCTTCCTGCACACAGTGCCCTATCCCTGATACCAGGGGTGTTGTGATCTTCCTGCATGCAGTGCCCTATCCCTATTAATACCAGGAGTGTTGTGATCTTCCTGCATGCAGTGCCCTATCCCTATTAATACCAGGAGTGTTGTGATCTTCCTGCATGCAGTGCCCTATCCCTGATACCGGGATGTGTGCAAGAAGATCACAACACCCCCGGTATCAGGAATAGGGCACTGTGTGCAGGAAGATCACAACACCCCCAGTATCAGGAATAGGGCACTGTGTGCAGGAAGATCACAACACCCCTGGTATTAGGGATAGGGCACTGTGTGCAGGAAGATCACAACACTCCTGGTATTAATAGGGATAGGGCACTGTGTGCAGGAAGATCACAATACCCCTGGTATCAGGGTTAGGGCACAAGTTCTAGTCACATTGACTGATCACATTACTTGTTTTGTCAAGCTACCAACTGTTTCCATTTCCCATCCCCCATATACTGTCAGTAGGAAACTTGGTAACATGAATAAATAAGAGGGCAGCCAATAGGAATACATATTCATTCCTAAACTGACCTTAACTGACCTGAAAAGTGTCAAATTGTATCATTTTCAGTTAGTGCGCACTAACTCGAGTTAGTGCGCACTAATCGGAAAAAAACGATTTTTAACGATTTTTTAACTAAAAAATCGTGCCTAAGACGATTTTCTTGCCCTGCCACACGATTTCTATCATTAAGACGATATGGAAAACGATTCACATCCCTAATAAGGTATATCTAATTATGTGGAAAGAACACATTGAGTTTACCCTTCTGTGAAGAAAACACAATTGCTTAATCATTTGATGTAATTATTTATTTTATGGCTACATGGATGATGGGGAGTTTCCTAGGGCCATTCTAGGACCAAGGATATTGGACCATCCCCCAATTTCCTGTGGGAAAATAATTATCTATCAGTGAAATAAAATCCACTACTTGCCTGTGAAGTTGGGTGGTGATAAGCAAAGCTGAATCCCTTCAGCTTGAACCTCATGGTTCAAGCTGAAGGGATTGGTCTTCGCCAAGCTCTTGGATTTAGATAAATCCAAGAGCTTGGAGAAGACGTAATTGCGGGAGTTGGATCATGATCATGACATTCTTAGATATCTCCACTGCTTTTGATATGGTAAATCATGCATCCTGCTAAAGAGGTTGCATTTGTTAGGATCTGAGGAAGATATCTTTTTTAGCTAATCGCTAACAATAAATGAGAATAGGGCATGGACAGTCTGAATGGAAATCTATCTCCTTCTGTGTACCCCATGGTTCAGTATTCTTATTACTGCTATTTAATATAAACTTACAACCACTTTCTTCCGTAATAATAACCCATGGCACTGATTTCAAAATGTATGCAGATGCTTTCCAGCTAATGTGTTCTGGTGGCAGGTGCACTTTATTGGACTTCCTATAAGCTACTAATTGTTGGTTAAAAAAAAAAAGTTAAAACTGAAATCATAAGATCTGTGGATGGGGTGCTTAATGCCAATCACAGGGTTGCACAAATTCATGTAGAGGGGTTAATCATTTATTCTCTGAAGTAGTGTGAGATTTAGGAGTTTGAATAATTGTTTAACTTTTAATTACTATGAGGTCAGCAATTTTTAAACTGTGGATGGTTAGACATCTAAAATATATTTTACCTAGGACTGATGTTTGTGTTATTGTTTAGGATTTGTTTTAATATAATTGATTAATGTAATTCCTTGTACATCAGACTTCCCCAAAGTCAGATAAAGGATTTACAGCTCCTGCATAGAAGAATCTGAATTCCAGCACAATTCATCTCTGGATTTCATTTCCAAAGCATTTGATTTGCGTAGATGGATTTAAAAATGGTTTGAACGAGTTCCTGACGCGCATAAACTTTTATTAACCAGCTAGATGTCAGGAAAGCCAGCACTTTTCCATGGGTGTTAGCAGCTTGGAATCTATTTACTATCTGGGATCTTGCCAGATACTTATTACCTTCATTGGCCAGTGAGAGAAACAGGATACTGAGCTTTATGGACTGAAGTATAAGTGACACAAACTCAATATACCCAACACATCCTGAATACAGAGTTCTACCAAAGCACACACTGTATTTTATGACTGCAGGGGATGGTCGGATGCTAAGCTTCCGCAGGAGGGCTAAAATCAAGGCATTTCTGAACATTTCAGCTGTCCCTTTTTTTCTATAGGGTAACCCACAAATCTGTGCAGTTAAAAAAAGTCAGATAGCTGGTAACACTATCTGAACCTTGTTGACTCATCTAGCATTCCCAAAAACCCCAATAGTCACCAGGAATGATATTTACATTATGTTATTTTAGTTATTTATTTAAAATTCTTATATACCGCACGAATAAGGCAGGTACCGCCTCTCTAGGTGGTACATGTAGAAAACCTTTTGAAAATGTACCCCAATATTTGCCAAGTCAACAAACAACACATCAGCACCCTCTAATATTCCCCACGGCACTGCTGGAGGCTGTATTGAGTGGGTGCAGCCTGCATTGTGATTCACACTGCTACATGGAACATGCATGAAATGAGCAGCTCATGATTCCTGAAATATCCTTAAATGCATTCTGTTATATCTACACTGAGTTCTGAAATCCTCACCACAATCTGGCTATCTCTCTCCTCTATACAGAGGAAAATGCCCCCAGCAGGTCTTCCTCTGCCTCATTTCATTCCAGTAAGCCCAGTCCCATACAGGGCTTGCCAGAATTGCTTCAAAATATAAAAATCTTTATCTCTGCACCCCTATGGCTCCCAATCTCATTCTGAATTAATTTCTGATTTCTCACTTCTCCCTTCAAAGTCGTACATTCATCTTCCTGTGCTACACCTCTGCTCGCATTTGTCCTGTTTCTGCTGCTGCTGCCTCCCTGCACACAGTATGGACTCCCTAATTGTCCATTAATTGCCAGGCATCCTGGTTTCTGCAAAGCTGTCTTACTGCCGCTTCGCATTTCTTCTTCCCTTCTCCTCACCTGGTACCTCTATCTTCACCTAGAAATCCTGCATCATTACTTACTTGTCTTCAAAAAAGCCTTCTTCAAGTAGAAAGCTTTGCTCCCTCTTCCCTGCATCCATTGCGTTTTGTCCTTCCCCACCCTCAGCACTGCCCTCTCCTCACTATGGCCTCTCCTTTGTCACTACTTCCATTAAAGTGTTACGTTCTTGGTAAGTTTCTTGAACAATTTCTCTGCAATAGCTCCTTCTTTATTCTGCCAGCCTTTGTATAACTTTTCTGAATGGTTTTGCATCTCTTCCTTGTGCACTCCACAGTGGACACTGACTGTGCTTCAGATAAAATGCAAATTCTGATCATAGTAATACATAGTATACTGAGAGTGCTTACCTCCAGGATAAGGGAAGGGTCGATCTGGTAATCCTCAAACATCAGAAGTACTTATTGTCAATGTAAGTCCCTCTGGGAATAGATCCCTAAGGTTGACAACACAAAATCATAGTCAAAGATGTGAAGCAACTGTTTGATCAGAATGTGTGACTTTAGAATGTAAGAACTTAAGAAATTGCCATGCTGTGTCAGAGCAATGGTCCATCAAGCCCAGCATCCTGTTTCCAACAGAGGCCAAACCAGGCCACAAGAACCTGGCAATTACTCAAACACCAAGAAGATCCCATGCTACTGACACCAGTAATAGCAGAGGCCATTCCCTAAGTCAACTTGATTAATAGCAGTTAATGGACTTCTCCTCCAAGAACTAATCCAAACCTTTTTTGAACCCAGCTACACTAACTGCACTAACCACATCCTCTGGCAACAAATTCCAGAGCTTAATTGAGCATTGAGTGAAAAAGAATTTTCTCCTATTAGTCTTAAATGTGCTATTTGCTAACTTCATGGAATGCCCCCTAGTCCATCTATTATCCGAAAGTGAAAATAACTGAGTCACATCTACTTGTTCAAGACCTCTCATATAGAAAGAAAAGAAATAACTTAGTCTTTACTTAGTGTTTAAACCAGGGCTAATCATGAAGTAAGAATTGGTTTTTACCATTTGTATAGTACAAAGATATAATAGTTTTTCTTTTAATATAAAGAAAATTCTTAAACACAGGGGTAAAAAACCGGGCAGCAGCCCTTGCACCTTAGGCATCTTAGTACAATAACAAGCAAATTAACTAACCAAATATTTATTCATTTCAAATGAATCTTATTATTCTTTTACCTAAGGGGGTCATTTTCTATGCAGATAGAAACATAGAAATGACGGCAGAAGAAGACCAAACGGTCCACCCAGTCTGCCCAGCAAGCTTCACACTTTTTTTTTTCTCATACTTATCTGTTTCTCTTGGCCCTTTGCTTCTATTTCCCTTCAACCCCCACCATTAATGTAGAGAACAATGTTGGAACTGCATCTAAGTGAAATATCTATCTAAATTAGTTAGGGGTAGTAACCGCCACAATAAGCAAGCTACACCCATGCTTATTTGTTTACCCAGACTATGTAATTCAGTCCTTGTTGTTTGTCTGTATATAGTTCCACTTTTCTTCATTCCCCCTGCCGTTGAAGCAGAGAGCTATGCTAGATATGCATTGAAAGTGAAATATCAGGCTTATTTGGTTTGGGGTAGTAACTGCTGTAACAAGCAAGCTACTCCCCACTTTTTTGTGAATGCAAATCCTTTTTTCCACATTTCCTCTTGCCGTTGAAGCTTAGAGCAATGTTGGAGTCGCATTACCCGTGTGTATGTTTATTGAATAAGGGTATTATCTCCAGGCAGTAACCGTCATTCCCATGAGCCAGCCACTCTTCATTCACATCCTCTAGACTTTATGGATCCACAGTGTTTATCCCATGCCCCTTTGAAGTCCTTCACAGTTCTGGTCTGCACCACTTCCTCCGGGAGGGCATTCCAGGCATCCACCACCCTCTCCATGAAGAAATACTTCCTGACATTGGTTCTGAGTCTTCCTCCCTGGAGCTTCAAATCATGACCTCTGGTTTTGTTGATTTTTTTCCGATATACAATTCCTCGCCTCAGCACCCTGCCTCTACTTCCCACTGTATTTACTTGATACAATGTATCCCATCCTCAAGCAACCAATCCATCATATCTAAAAGCAGTTAGACCTTCCATATTGTAAATACCCCATAGTCTATTATATATCTCCAACATGCTAAGTAGATTACTCTTTCACTGCTAACATTTGTTTAAGAAGCTTATTGGACCAAGATGTCTCATCAGTTGGCATTCCAAGCAAGAAAAATCTAGGATGCAACTTGACTTGTATTTGCACTATATCCATTATTAGAGTCTGAATTTGTTTCCATTATAGGACTAACAACTGATAGCTACACCAAATGTGACCCATTGTGCCTATATCTTCACATCCTTGCCAACACAGATCATATAGCATATGCAATCTTTGGGGTGAGCTTCCAACCATAGTACACCTTATAAGAATTTTCTGTCAGATGGGTCGATATTGATGCTTTAGCTAATCTGGGCCATACCTCTTCCAGTATAAAACCTACATCCCTTTCCCAGACTATTTCATGTTTGAGTTTACGTTTACCCACTGGATGAGAAAGCAATAATTTTATACAGCTGAGTTATCAGACCCTTAGACCCAGAAAACTCAATGCAAAGTTTTTCAAAGGTGGAACTGGCTTTCTGCATAAGTCTTGCCAAGGCTTTGTTCAAAATAGTGTCTGACTTGTAAAAATGGCAAGTGTTGTATAGATCATATATTTCTTTTAACACAGAAAATTGCTGAGGACCCATAAATTGAGCACATTGTGTGAGTGCAATTTCATCCCATCTTTTGAAAATACATGAGGCCCAGGCAGGGACAAAATCACCATTATTCCTAATAGGAGCTATGGAAGAATATTTCCCCCAGGATACTGTGTACAATTTTGGTCGCCGCATCTCAAAAAAGATATAATTGCAATGAAGAAGGTACAGAGAAGGGCTACCAAAATGATAAGGGGAATGGAACAACTCCCCTATGAGGAAAGACTAAAGAGGTTAGGACTTTTCAGCTTGGAGAAGAGACGACTGAGGGGGGATATGATAGAGGTGTTTAAAATCATGAGAGGTCTAGAATGGGTAGATGTGAATCGGTTATTTACTCTTTCGGGTCAGACCAAGGGTCCATCAAGCCCAGCATGGGCTGTTTCCAACAAAGGCCAAACCAGGCCACAAGAACCTGGCAATTACCCAAACACTAAGATCCCATGCTACTGATGCAATTAGCAGTGGCTATTCCCTAAGTAAACTTGATTAATAGCAGTTAATGAACTTCTCCAAGAACTTATCCAAACCTTTTTTGAACCCAGCTACACTAACTGCACTAACCACCTCCTCTGGCAACAAATTCCAGAGCTTTATTGTGCGTTGAGTGAAAAAGAATTTTCTCCGATTAGTCTTAAATGTGCTACTTGCTAACTTCATGGAATGCCCCCTAGTTTAATGAACTGACATCAATTCATAGTGAACTTGGAAGGGCAGAATGACAAGCTGAACAGTAGCAAATCACCTGGACCAGATGGGATACACCCAGGGCTTAGAAAGAAATAAAATATGAAATTTCATCATTTTACTAATAATTTGCAATCTATCATTAGAATCATCCAAAGTATCTAAAGAGTGGAGGCTGGCCAATGTAACCCTGATATTTAAAAAGGCCTCCAGGTATGATCGAGGAAACTAGATAGAGGAGCCTGACTTCAGTGCCAGAAAAAGTCTTGGAAACTATCCTTAAGAATAAAATCACAGAACATATAGATACTGAAGATATATTTTAATGGGACACAGCCTGTATGGATTTACTCAAGGGAAGTCTTGCCTGACAAATCTGATACATTTTTTTAAGTGCAAATAAACATGTTGATATAGGTGAGCCAGTAGATTTAGTGTATGTGTAATTTCATAAGGTATTTGACAAAGTTCCCCATGAGAGACTCCTTTGAAATTTAAAAAGTCATGGGATAGGAGGAAATATTCTTATGTGGATTGCAAACTTGCTAAAAGACAGGAAACAGAGTGTAAGATTAAATGGTCAGTTTTCTCAGTGGAGAAAGATAAACAGCCTCAGGGATCTGTACTGGGACCAGTGCTTTTTAATATGTTTATAAATGATCTCGAAAAGGGAACACCAACTGAGGTGATCAAATTTGTAGATGACACAAATTATTCAGTTATTAAATCACAAAGGGATTGTGACAAGTTGCAAGAGGACCTTGTGAGACTGGAAGACTGGGCATCCAAATGGCAAAGAAATTTAATGTGGAGAAATGTAAGGTGACGCATGTAAGGAAAGTAATGACATAATACCTCGGTATCCCTGCATGGTTCAATTCTGGTCACCGTATCTCAAAAAAGGTATAGAAAAGGAAAAGAGAAGGGCAACCAAAATGATATAGGGGAAAGAACAGCTCCAGAATGAGGAAAGGCTAAAAAGGTTAGGGCTGTTCAGCTTGGAGAAGAAATGGCTGGGGGGAGGAGTGTGGATAAGATAGAGATAGTGCTGATTCCGCAAATGGCTTATTTTGAGAAGGCAGGGAGAGTTCGGCGGCCTGTTCCAATTATTTTCATTGCCATGCATGCTAGCCCCGATGTCATTTTTGGATTAATTTTATTTTCTTCTTTTTATATATTTAAGTTGGAGGGAGGGAGGCTTCCCCGGGCAAGTATGGGGTGACTTCAGGTTTTTTGGGAGGCTGTCAGATTCGGAGAGTGAGACCCTTTGTATGGTTATTGTGTGTTTGTCTCCAGCTTCTGATAGCTGTTAAGTTTTTCCTTAGTTCTCCCTATCGTGAACACATGGGGACATGGCAACTATTTCTGTCTTATTAACTGATCCAGCAATGTGGAGGGAGGGAGCAAATTGCTGCACAACCTTGATAGCCTGGGGGATCTATTAAGCTAAGTGCTCATATTTCTATGTCTGGTTTTAATGACACATTTATGTTGGCATGTTAAATGTTTTTATTGTATGAGGATAGAATGGCGCAACGATATGCATTAATGTTCCAGTTCTATTGTTTTAGCAGTTGCAGTAAGAGTTGGGGGGGAGGAGAATGTTGGGGGTTGTAGTAGGAGGGGTGGATGAAGTCAGAGGGTGGGCAGGAGGGATTCGGGAAGGGCAGTGGTCTCGGTCTTCGGCGAAGACCTTATAGATGGTGCATGAGGGGGTACGGGGGGGGGGAAGCACGGGGAGAGGGAGGGTTGGGAGGTTACAAGGGGAATTAGACAGGTTCATTTAATGATTCAAACATGGTTCTCAAAGGTCTCAAGGAGATTAAAGTGGGGAAGTTGTAGTCGGACAGCTGGAGATCTCGGCTGGGAGGGTCTCTGCTGTCACATGGATTTCATACTAAATATTTTGATCTTTTCTGAAGTAAGTAATCTCTAATTCATGTACTAATATAGTTACTTGGAATGTTTGCGGTGTCAATTCGCCTATTAAGCATACCAAAATATTAGCTCTTTTAAAAAGAAAACAGGCTGCTGTAGCATTTTTACAGGAGACACACCTGACTGATTCTGAACATCAGAAATTGGGACGCCTTTGGGGTGGGGAAATCTTTTATGCTTCGGCAACCACTAAGTCGGCGGGCGTGGCTATTTTGATACAGCGAGCGGTTCCATTTACGGTGCATGCGGAAATTAAAGATCCTCATGGCCGTTATATCATTTTGATTGCGGATCTATATCATACGAAAGTAGTCCTCTGTAATCTTTATGCTCCCAATACATATAACCCATCTTTCTATAGGGAAATACATCAACATTTACTTCCATACTTAGGAGACCTTATCATAATTGGAGGGGATTTTAATACCATACGTGATCCAGCTTTAGACAGGTCCCCCTTGGCTCCCAGGCCTACGGGGTTTGGGCAAGGCCCATCCTTTTTGGAGAACTCCTTACACTTGATGGACATGTGGAGGGTATTGCATCCCGGAGAAAAAGACTTTACACACCTTTCTAGAGCACATGGGACATTATCTCGAATCGACTATTTTTTAACAAGTGTACATGGTTGTTCGAAAATTCGAGGGGTAGAGATCGGAGATATAGTGGTCTTGGATCATGCCTTGGTGAAGTTGGAGATTGAGTTAGATTTGAATACGTCACGCTCGATGTCTTGGAGGTTTCCCTTCTATCTTGCCTTGGATGAGGCTTTTCGGGAGTATCTCCATAAATGTTGGCTGGACTATGTTGACTTTAATGGCCAGCAGCGGGCCTCACCGGTTCTATTTTGGTATACTGCTAAAGCAGTTCTTAGGGGAGACATCATTTCGTATATGGCTCATCGGAAAAAAGTGATGAACCGTAGGCTCTTAGCTTTAACAGCCCAACTGGGTAGGGCAAGGAAGAGGCTGATGGGGACTAATACTAGTGATGCACGAGCGCAGTTTAGGACTATACAAGGGGAGCTAAATACTCTTTTGCACCAAAGAGCGCGGAAAAGCGTTCTTTACTACCAATATAAGCTGTTTCAACATGGTAATAAGTCGGGTAAGTTATTAGCAAATTTAGTGCGCTCAGCTCGGGGTTCGCGACATGTTCCGGCATTGAGATCCGCTAACGGCCAGGTATTGACTGATCGTAAGGACATAGCGCGGCGTTTCCAAGACTTTTATAGTTCCCTATATAGGGCCGAAAGTGGGCCTATGGAAGCATGTGATCAATTTTGTTCCAAATATCAACTCCCTCATTTGACATGGGAACAGAGGGAACAGTTAAATAGGCCCATAACCTCGGAGGAGGTTCGCTTGATAATCCAGCAGGCCAAGCGCCTAAAAGCACCAGGGCCAGATGGGTACAGTGCGGAATTTTATAAATGTATGATAGATAAGGTAGCAGACCCGCTAGTGCAGGCATTTGCAGGGATGTTAGCAGATGGATCTTTCCCAGCCCATACTAATCGGGCACATATTGTTCTTATTCCGAAACCGGGGAAGGATCTGTTACAACCAGAATCGTATCGGCCTATATCTTTGTTAAATTTTGATCAAAAACTGCTTGCCAAGATTCTGGCTGATCGCCTAGCGGAGGTTCTCCCTTCCCTTATTCGGGCAGATCAAGTTGGATTTGTTAAAAAACGCTATGCCCTGACAAATATTCGGAACATTTTGGCGGCTATGTCTATGTCTCAACAAATGGAGACTCCTTTTTTGGCCATTAGTTTTGATGCGGAAAAGGCCTTCGACCGGGTGGAATGGACATATCTATTTCAGATTTTACGTATGATGGGTTTTGAGGGGTTGTTTTATAGAGGAATTGAACTCCTGTATTCGGCCCCGGAAGCTGTTATTTTGGTGAATGGAGACCATTCGGAGGCGTTCCTGATTTCCCGCGGTACTCGACAGGGTTGCCCTTTATCCCCGTTGTTGTATGTCCTCCAGTTGGAACCTTTGCTTTTAGCAATCCAATTAACAAAGGAAATCCGGGGTATTAGATTTCACTCGACTCTCTTTAAGTACGCTGCGTTTGCAGATGACCTTTTGGTTTTCCTGACGGATCCCGTGCACTCCCTCAGAGCGCTTCTGCGCCTGGTTTGGGCGTTTGGTGTTTTCTCGGGGCTGCGTTTAAACATGCATAAATCCAAGGCCCTCGCTAGCCCGATAACGTTGCAGAAGGAGTGGGGAGCGGACTTTCCCTTGCAGTGGGCTGTGGACTCATTTACCTACCTGGGAATTATTATTCCAAGGGACCTATCGTGTCTCTATTCCCTTAATGTTTATCCGCTCCTGCGGGCTACGGAGGATAGGCTGCTTAGTTGGGCCCCTCTGCCGTTGTCATTGAGTGGTAGAATCCAACTATTTAAGATGGTTATTTTGCCAAAGTGGCTATATTTGTTTCAGAATTTGCCTCTTATTTTGAGGCAGACAGAGGTGCGACGACTGGATAGGATTCAGCGGAGATTTTACTGGCGGGGGGGGGGGAAGGCCCGTATCCCGTTGGCCTGGTTGCGGGTGCCTTGGGGGAAAGGGGGATTGGGGGTGCCAGATCTGGCAATCTACAATCTGGCCAGTAATTTGCACTTAATCAGAGATTGGATATTAGATACCTCCTCCTTTTTAAATCTTCTGGCGGATAAGGCTCTGACTCACCCACTGGCTCCTTCCTTTGTGTTGCAAGCTGCTTCTCCGTCTCTCAATACCTTTTTAGTACAAAATGCTCTTATCCATCCTCTTCGTGTATCATGGAGGAAATTGATGTCCCTTCTGAAGCTGGATCACGTGTGTGCTTACCTTTTACCAATTCAAGGGAACCCTGCCTTTACGCCGGGCTCGCAAACAGTCGCATTTCGTAAATGGGTAAAAGCTGGTATTACAAAGCTGGGCCACGTGTTTAATCCTGAGGGCCAAATTCTCTCGATGATGGAGCTGAAAGAACTATATGGTAACATTGATATCGGGGTCTTCCCTTATCTACAACTCCAGCACTATATTGCTTCTATACCTCTTACTTCATGGCAGGTCACTTCCCTTACTGCAATAGCGGACATCCTGCTTCTAAAAAAGGAGGACACTCCGTCGCTCGCCACCTACTATCGCATGATTAGACAAGCCATTTCCCCTGATACCTGTGCTATTTTGGTGGAAAGGTGGAATCGGGATGGGGTGTTCCTGCTCACTGAAGCCATTATAGCAGCTTGTTTTCGGCGGATCTCCCAACTCTCAGTCAATATGTATTATCGCGAAATGCAGTACAAATTTATCCGCCGCGGTTATATTTCCGCTCAGGATGCTTATAATTCAAAAATTGCGCCAACGCCGCAGTGTCTACGATGTGGCGAGATGTCTGGCTCAATCTCTCATGCATTTTGGGCATGCCAGCCAATTCAGACCTTTTGGCGTAAGGTACTCAATTATGTGAAATTGGTGTTAGGGTTGGATATTCCCTTCTCCTATTATTGGCTTCTGTTTGGTTGTATTTCGCCTCGACGTGTGAGAGTTTGGGGTTCTCGCCTCTTCATACAAAAAGCCTGCTTGGTAGCTAATCGGAGAAAGTTCATTTTTACTCAACGCACAATTAAACTCTGGAATTTGTTGCCAGAGGATGTGGTTAGTGCAGTTAGTATAGCTGTGTTTAAAAAAGGATTGGATAAGTTCTTGGAGGAGAAGTCCATTACCTGCTATTAAGTTCACTTAGGGCCGGATTTTAAATGCCCTGCGCATGTAAATCCGGCCAGATTTACACGCGCAGGGCCCTCGCATGCTGTCACGCCTATTTTGCATAGGCCGTCGGCGCGCGCAGATCCCCAGGACGTGCGTAAGTCCCGGGGCTTTGTAAAAGGGACGTGTCCTAAATGACGCGGTGTTTCGGGGGCATGACGCGGCGTTGCGGGGGCGGGCCCGGGGGCAAGGTCGAGGCCTCCGGACCAGCCCCCGGGTCGGGTGATGGCGCGCGCAGATTTACGTCTGCTTTTAGCAGGCGTAAATCGTGCAACAAAGGTAAGGGGGGGGGTTTAGATAGGGCCGGGGGAGTGGGTTAGGTAGGGGAAGGTAGGGGAAGTTGGGGAAGGGTAGGGGAAGGGAGGGGAAGGGAGGGGAAGTTGGGGGGAGGGCAAAGGAAAATTCCCTCCGAGGCCGCTCCACATGCCGAACCCGGATTTTATAAGATACGCGCGGCTACACGCATATCTTATAAAATCCAGCGTACTTTTGTTCGCGCCTGGTGCGCGAACGTTTTTAAAATCTACCTCTTAGAGAATAGCCACTGCCATTAGCAATGGTAACATGGAATAGACTTAGTTTTTGGGTACTTGCCAGGTTCTTATGGCCTGGATTGATCACTGTTGGAAACAGGATGCTGGGCTTGATGGACCCTTGGTCTGATCCAGTATGGCATTTTCTTATGTTCTTATATTCTTATGTTCTTACATGAAGGCACATAAATTAATGTAGGTGGATGCGTACTATAGTACATTCTAACAGGTGCCACAAAAAGATTCAGTTACAATATATCGTTAAAGACAATCAATTGTTTAGTGAAGAAGTTCATGACCAGGAGTACCTCTAAGGTACTATTCACGGGTATAATTCATATTCACAGGGTTTACAATTAGGTTTGTTGTGATGTAGAGTTTCTAGCCACTTTCTTGGGATAGTGCTGTGCACCATTGCTCTCCTATCTATTCCTGTCTGTTTTCTATTCCCCAGTCTCTCTATAAAATGCTTGTTTAAAAAGCTATGTTTTTACACTTTTCTTAAAGGTTTTGAGATCCCTTTGCAACCTGATCTCAGGAGGCATTGTGTTCCAAAGGGTGGGCCCTGCTAAAGATAAGGCCCTTTCTCTCACTTGGGTTAGTCTAGCTGTTTTTACTGAGGGAATGGCTAAGAGTGCTTTATTTGCCGATCGAAGGTTTCTGTGTGGGACATGTACTCGTAATGCTGTTTTTAGCCAGTCTGATTTTTCATAGAAACATAGAAATGACGGCAGAAGAAGACCAAATGGCCCATCCAGTCTGCCCAGCAAGCTTCCCTCATTTCTTCTCCCATACTTATCTGTTTCTCTTAGCTCTTGGTTCTAATTCCCTTCCACCCCCGCCATTAATGTAGAGAGCGGTGGAGGAGCTGCATCCAAGTGAAATATCTAGCTTGATTAGTTAGAGGTAGTAGGAGTAGTAACCGCCGCAATAAGCAAGCTACACCCATGCTTATTTGTTTTTACCCAGATTATGTTATACAGCCCTTATTGGTTGTTTATCTTCTCCCCTGCTGTTGAAGCAGAGAGCTATGCTGGATATGCATCGAAAGTGAAGTATCAGGCACATTTGGTTTGGGGTAGTAACCCGCCGTGACAAGCCAGCTACTCCCCGCTTTGTGAGTGTGAATCCTTTTTTCTTCTCCCCTGCCGTTGAAGTTATGCTGGATATGCGTGAAGTATCAGTTTTTCTTTTCCCCTGCCGTTGAAGCAGAGAGCTATGCTGGAAATTCGTGATGTATCAGTCTTTCTCCGATGCCGTTGAAGTAGAGAGCCATGCTGGATATGCGTCGAGAGTGAAGTATCAGGTACATTTGGTTTGGGGTAGTAACCGCCGTAACAAGCCAGCTACTCCCCGCTTTGTGAGTGCGAACCCTTTTTTCTTCTCCCCTGCCGTTTAAGCAGAGAGCTCTGCTGGATGTGTGAAGTAACAGTTTTTCTTTTCCCCTGCTGTTGAAGCAGAGAACTATGCTGGATATGCATTGAAAGTGAAGTATAAGAATGGAGTGATCAAGCTAGTTGAAAGGCATCAGGAATAGAGGAAGGTGGAGGTAGTAATCTGGATATTTGGTTTGGGGTAGTAACCGCCGTAACAAGCCAGCTACTCCCGTCATTGTGAGTGCAAATCCTTTTTTCCACATTTCCTCATGCTGTTGAATCTTAGAGTGATGTTGGAGTCACAGTAACCATGTGTATGTTTATTGACTAAGGGTATTGTCTCCAGGCAGTAGCCATCATTCTGGCGAGTCACCCACTCTTCATTGGCGGCCTCTTGACTTTATGGATCCACAGTGTTTATCCCACGCCCCTTTGAAGTCCTTCACAGTTCTGGTCTTCACCACTTCCTCCGGAAGGGCATTCCAGGCATCCACCACCCTCTCCGTGAAGAAATACTTCCTGACATTGGTTCTGAATCTTCCTCCCTGGAGCTTCAAATCGTGACCCCTGGTTCTGCTGATTTTTTTCTTATGGTAAAGGTTTGTCGTTGCCTTTGGATCATTAAAACCTTTCAAGTATCTGAAAGTCTGTATCATATCACCTCTGCTCCTCCTTTCCTCCAGGGTGTACATATTTAGATTCTTCAATCTCTCCTCGTACGTCATGCGATGAAGATCCTCCACCTTCCTGGTCGCCCTTCTCTGTACCGCTTCCATCTTGTCTTTGTCTTTTTGTAGATACGGTCTCCAGAACTGAACACAGTACTCCAGGTGAGGCCTCACCAAGGACCTGTACAAGGGAATAATCACTTCCCTTTTCTTACTCGATATTCCTCTCTCTATGCAGCCCAGCATTCTTCTGGCTTTTGCTATCGCCTTGTCGCATTGTTTCGCAGACTTCATATCATTAGACACTATCACCCCAAGGTCCCTCTCCTGCTCCGTGCACGTCAGCCTTTCCCCCCCCATCGAATACAGTTCATTCGGATTTCCGCTCCCCATATGCATGACTTTGCACTTCTTGGCATTGAATCTCAGCTGCCATATCTTCGACCACTCTTCCAGTTTCCTTAGATCCCGTCTCATTCTCTCCACTCCTTCCGGCGTGTCCACTCTGTTGCAGATCTTAGTGTCATCCGCAAAAAGACAAACCTTACCTTCTATCCCGTCCGCAATGTCGCTCACAAAGATATTGAACAGGACCGGTCCCAACACCGATCCTTGCGGTACACCGCTTAAAAACCGCTCTCTCTTCAGAGAAGGTTCCGTTTACCATCACACATTGTCTTCTGTCCGTCAACCAATTTGCAATCCAGGTCACCACCTTGTCACTCACTCCCAAGCTTCTCGTTTTATTCACCAGTCTCCTGTGCGGAACCGTATCAAAAGCTTTGCTGAAATCCAAGTATATGACATTGAGCGCTCTTCCTTGGTCCAATTCCTTGGTTACCCAGTCAAAAAAGTCAATCAGATTTGTCTGACAGGATCTTCCCCTGGTGAATCCATGTTGCCTCTGGTCCATCAATTCTCCGGACTGTAGATAGTTCACTATTCTCTCTTTCAGCAGAGACTCCATTACTTTTCCCACCACCGAAGTGAGGCTAACCGGCCTGTAGTTGCCAGCCTCCTCCCTGTTCCCACTCTTGTGAAGCGGGACCACCACCGCTCTTCTCCAGTCTCTCGGCACCACTCCCGTTTCTAGGGATCTATTGAACAGGTCACACAGCGGACCCGCCAGAACATCTCTGAGCTCCCTCAATATCCTTGGATGAATCCCATCAGGCCCCATGGCTTTGTCCACTTTCAGGTTCTTTAGCTCTTCCCACACATTTTCTACTGTAAAAGGATTTTCATCTATTCCACTTCCCTCCAGTTTCTTGTTGTGTAGAGATGGTTCTTCTCCAGGGTCTTCTTTAGTGAACACAGAGCTGAAGTATTCGTTTAATATTTCTGCCATTTCTTCGTCTGTCTCCACACATTGATCATTACCACCTTTCAATTTCACTATACCACTTTGGACCTTTCTCTTTTCGCTGATGTATCTGAAAAATGTTTTGTCACCATTTTTTATCTCCTTGGCAATCCTCTCTTCTGCTTGATTTTTTGCCAACTTGATTGTTTTCTTCGTCTCCCTCAGTTGATACAAATATTCTTCTTTGTGCTCCTCCCTTTGGGATCCTTTATATTTCTTGAATGCTGTTCTTTTAGCTTTAATTTTGTCAGCCACCTCCTTTGAGAACCAGATAGGTTTCAATTTTCTTTTGCTTTTCTTTATGTTTCTAACATATAGAGCAGTTGCCTTGGTGATTGCTCCTTTTAGATTGGTCCACTGCTGATCCACATCTCTCTCGTTCTCCCATCCTTTAAGTTCTTCCTCCAGGTACTTTCCCATTTCCTCAAAGTCTGTGTTTTTGAACTGTAAAACTCGGGTCTTTGTGGTTCTTTTCCCTATTCTATTAGTGATATTAAACCATACCGTTCGATGATCACTGCTGCTGAGGTGGGCGCCCACCTGGACATCTGAGACATTATCTGCATTATTGAGCAATAAGTCGAGTATAGCACCTTCTCTCGTGGGTTCCAACACCATTTGTTTGAACAAAGATACTTGCATGGCATCCATTATTGCTCTACTATTTTTAGTTTCTGCAGAGGGGATTTTCCAGTCTACATCTGGCATATTAAAGTCACCCACGATCACCACTTCTCCCTTCTTACCTATCTTATGGATGTCTTCAATCAGATCTCTGTCCAGCTTATGGATGTCTTCAATCAGATCTCTGTCCAGCTCTTCCTTTTGGTTTGGAGGCCTTCATCATGTATTAGTTTGTGTATTATACATTGGATTTTGTATTTAATTCTGTGTTCAATAGGTAGCCAATGTAATTCCGTCAGTGTTTCAGTTACATGGTCCCTCCTTCTTTTTCCGGTTAGTATTCTAGCTGCTGTATTTTGAAGTATTTGAAGTGTCCTTATTGTTGTATTCGGGAGCTCTAGTAAAAGGGAGTTACAGTAGTCTGTGCTATAGAAAACTAGTGCCTGAAGTACTGTTCTGAAATCAGCTAAGGTTAGTAGTGGTTTTGGTTTTCTGAGTACCATGAGTTTTAAATAGTCCTCTTTTACTTTTAGCGATATGTGTTGTTTTCGATTGATTTCTGGGTCCATTATTATTCCAAGGTTCAGCAAGTTCAATTTTCTGTTTGTTTTTGAGGACTATTGGGGTTTGGATGATTTCAATATTTTTCTGTTCTAAGTATAGAAATTCTGTTTTTTCAATATTAATCACAAGTTCCATTCGGTTTAGCAGTTGTTTTATAATGTCTAGGTACATGTTAGCTAGGTTTAACATTTTCTCTAATATGTCCTCGATTGGAAGAATTAGTTGGATATCGTCTGCATAAATGTAATGTAAAATTCCTAGTCCTGCTAGCAGATGGCATAATGGCAGCATGTATATGTTAAAGAGGGTTGCAGATAAGGCTGATCCCTGTGGGACTCCTGTTTTGAGATTGACTTTTTCTGATAATACATTGTTGATCTGAACCTGAAAGAACCTATTATTTAGATATGAGCTGAACCAGTTTATTGTTTTGCTGTGTAATCCGATTTCTTCTAGTCTTTTTAGTAGTATTTTATTTTTTACTGTGTCGAAGGCTGCTGATAAGTCTAGCATTATTAGAATATAATGTTTACCAATGTCAAAACCTCTTAGAATATTGTCTGTTAGCGAGAGAAGTAGTTACTCAGTGATGTAGTACTTTCAAAATCCATGTTGAGATGGGTTCAGTATGTTATTATTATTTAGGTGTTCAGCTAGCTGTTTCTGTACTGTTTTTTCTATTAGTTTAGCTATTAAGGGAAGATTTGAGACTGGGCGGTAGTTGTTCAGGATCAGGGGATCACTGGTTTTTTTCTTTATGATTGGTTTTATAATTGCCCCTTTCAGTATATCCGGCATTGTTCCTTCTTCTAGGGATAGGTTTATGATCTTAGCTAATGTAGGGGAGGCTGTTTTAGCTGTTTTCTTAAGTTCAAATGTTGGTATAGAGTTGATTTTATGTGGCACCGGGTTTGTGTTTTTTTAGCATGTATTCCACTTCCATCTCAGATATCTCAGTAAATGATTACCATTGGTTAACGTCTCTTTTTTGCATTTTAATTTCTTGATTGGTAGTGTTAGGAAGTTTGTTTCTTAAGTTAGTAATTTTGTCACTGAAAAAATTGGCAATTTCGTTACATTTGGATTCTGGTAGATTTTTTGGTGATTCTTGTTTGTGATTGGTTAGATTTGATACTATTGAGAATAAGGTTCTTGGATTGTTAGCAAACTTTTCTATTTTATTGCTGTAGTATTCTTTCTTAACGTTAAGGATTAGTTGTTTGTAAAAAGCTAGATATTTTCTGTCTTTAGTTAGGGTATCATTTGATTTGTTCTTTCTCCATCTTTTTTTCATTGACCTGAGAGTCCTTTTTGCATCTTTTACTTTTCCGTTATGCCAGGGATTACTTTGTATTGCTTCTTTTTTTCGTATTGATTTGATGGAGTTTATTTCATCAGCTATTTTCTTGGTTGAGTCTAACCATGTTTCTGTAGCGGAACTACAGTTGTTGTAGTCAATATCTGTTAGTTTTTCCTCTAGTTTGTCATTTAGTTTTTCAATATTAAAAGGTGGTCGATATTTAAATTCTAAGGGTTTATAATTTTGTTTGATTTGAGGTTTAAGGAATTTTATGTTGGATTGAATAAGTAAGTGGTCTGATCAGGGAATTTGCATGTAATCAGATTTACCGTGTTCTAAACAGTTGTGGTTCATGAAGGTGAGATCCAGGGAGTGTCTGGCTTTATGTGTTGATTTGTCTGTTATTAGTGAGAAATCTAATGCTGTCATAGCATCTATTAGTGTTTGGCATGTGTTTGATAATGGGTGGAAGTCCATGTGAAGATTAAAATCTCCTAGATGTTTAGGTGTGTTGTAAGGAACTTAATTAGTGGTGAGATATTTAAGTCTAGGAGGCTTGATGGGAGTAGATAAGGCATATTTGTAAATTGTTAGTCTCAAAAATGGCAATTTCATGATTTGGGGGAGGGGGTGTGTTATTGGGATTGGTTTACATTTAAAAGTTTTTTCAATAATTAGTAGGAGTCTGCCTCTGTGTTAAGACCAACGTTATGTGGGAACATGTTCCTGGATAACTTTATACCTGCTCTCAGGTACTTCCAGAGTTATGCCAAACACTTATCCAGGTAACTCTTAATAATGGAGTTTGTCAGGTAGGTTATTAGCCTAACTCTGCCCCACCCTAGAACTCCCCCGACACTCCCCTTTCTTATCTGGCTAAATCTTACCAGACAAAGCCTTATCCAATTAACTATTAGCTGGATAAGCAATGGAAATATTAACAAAGCCATTTAGATGGATAACTTGTGAGTTATCTTTCTAATAAAGTTGTCCTACAGACAACTTTATTATCAAAACTATTGTAATTCACTACTACTGGGCCTTCCCTACTCAACGATCAAACCTCTACAAATCCTGCAGAATGCCATGGCTAGGGTTCTCACAAACACCCGTAAAGCTGACCACATCACCCCCATCCTAAAGGACCTCCATTGGTTACCTATTTCTACCCATATAAGATACAAAACCCTCACCATCCTCCATAATGCTTTATACAATCACAATCACTCCTGGCTTGATGATGCACCACGCTTCTGCTCTTCCGATTGGCCCGCCAGATCCAACCTTGCAGGGACCCTCTTCACCCCCACACTCAAAACTGCACACCATACCTTTACTAGAGAAAGAGCCCTCTCTATCGCCGGCCCATCCCTTTGGAACACCCTGCCCCACAAACTCCGCTTAGAGCCATGCTCACGCAAATTTAAAAAAGGCATTAAAACCTGGCTCTTTAAAAAGGCCTACCCTGAACCAGACCAAATTTAGCATGTGCTCCAGCCCTTGGATACTACAGCTACAAAGTATACATCACTATAATGTTTTCATGCCATTCATAGGACTACCCTACCCACCTCAGTTTGTTATCAATTTTCTGATTTTTTTTTCTGCCTCCCCAGCACCCTTTATGTATGTCCAATTATTATTATTTGTTCCCAACCTTGCCTAAGATGTTAATTTTTTCTAGATCCAAGTTCACCCGACCCCGTCATTCATCTTTATTTCGTCCCTCCACTCGACCTAGGACTCCTCCAAGACTCCGTCACCAAAGGCCCACCTAAGTCCCAGCGGCCCGGGTCCCTACGGGCTCCTCCTGGGGGGACCGCGGGCTTCCAGGGCAAAGCTCCAGTTGGCCTTTGTACCGTTGCTCTGACCTCCCTAGGTCCACCTAAGTTCCAGCGGTCGGGTCCCTACGGGCTCCTCCTGGGGGGACCGCAGACCACCAGTGGTGAAGACACAGCGCCTCTTCTCGTCTCTTCATCGCCTCTGTATTCGCCTCAGCCTCCAGTGCCAAGGGTTAGCTGGTCCCGCCTCTTGTTCTGCCTCGCCACCCGGCGTGAGAGCCTACGGGACTTCCGCAAGGTATTCCATCCTCACGTCGGCCCAAGGGTCCACAAACCTGAGCATAACATTTTCTACCTTTAACAGTTATATTGTAAACCGCCATGATGTACCCACGAATGGCGGTATAAAAAAGTTAATAAATAAGTAAAATAAATAAAATTGGCATTCAATTTTGACCACAAAAAAAAATGCCCAAATACTGTACATACTCCAAGATCAGCAAAATTCAAAATAACAAAGAAAGAAAATGTATCTTGGTAATTTAATCAATAATTTATGTAAAGCGCATATTTATTTATTTATTTATTTAACTCTTTTTTTTTATACCGTCATTAAGCTGGATACCATCACAATGATTTACAGTAAGGCACATAAAAATAATGATGCTATAGTATATCAATTTACGCAGGTGCCATAATGGTTTGGTAACATAGGGCCTTATTTTCCAAACATATCGCACGCAGTAAGGGACATTTCGCACTCGAAATGTCCCTTTTCTCGTGCGATTCCAAAATGGGGGCGGAGTCGGCCCCAGAAGAGGAGGAGTTGGGGCATCACCAGGGCCGACTCCGCAGTGACGGCTCGCACAGCGAAAAGGTAAGTGCCTTTTCGCTGCCTATTTTGCTCCCAATAACTACACCTCTTATGGTGGTGCTATTGGGTGCGAAACCGGCAGCGATCACACTGAGACGGTGCGATCGCTGCCAGCTAGCGCAGGCCCGCCCCCTGTTTTGGCCCCCCGCTCCTCATCTTCTAAAGTATCGCAGGCCTGTGATACTTTAGAAAATGAGGCCCATAGTTTGTAAACAATATTAATTGGTAAATGTTATAAATCATGTCCAAATGTCTTTAAATCAGTTTTGAATACAATACTAGCTTTATAGTTGTAACTTTTGGTGATGAATGAAAAAATAAAAATAAAAATAAAAACTATACACATAGGGGTGGATTTTAAGAGCCCTGCTCGCCTAAATCCGCCCAAAACCGGGCGGATTTAGGCGAGCAGGGCCCTGCGCGCCGATAAGCCTATTTTACATAGGCCTACCGGTGCGCGCAGAGCCCCGGGACTCGAGTAAGTCCCGGGGTTTTCGGAGGGGGCGTGTCGGGGGGCGTGTCGGGGGCGGGGCCGAAGCGCGCGGCGTTTTCGGGGCGTGTCGGGAGCGTTCCGGGGCGGGTCCGGGGGCGTGGCTACGGCCTGGGGCAGCCCGGGGGCGTGGCCGCGCCCTCCGGACCCGCCCCCAGATCGCGGCCCGGCGCGCTAGCGGCCCGCTGGCGCGCGGGGATTTACGTCTCCCTCCGGGAGGCGTAAATCCCCCAACAAAGGTAAGGGGGGGTTTAGACAGGGCCGGGCGGGTGAGTTAGGTAGGGGAAGGGAGGGGAAGGTGAGGGGAGGGCAAAGGAAAGTTCCCTCTGAGGCCGCTCCGATTTCGGAGCGGCCTTGGAGGGAACGGGGGTAGGCAGCGCGGCTCGGCGCGCGCAGGCTATACGAAATCGATAGCCTTGCGCGCGCCGATCCAGGATTTTAGTGGATACGCGTGGCTCCGCGCGTATCTACTAAAATCCAGCGTACTTTTGCTTGAGTCTGATGCGCAAGCAAAAGTAGGCTGTTCGTGCGCCTTTGAAAATCTACCCCATATTGATTATGGCAATGTGTGGGTATTCGATTGTTCATACCTTGGACTTCCCTGGGTTTTATTCTCCTTTCTCTTTTTGATAAGCTTGTTTGAAGAGCCAGGTTTTTAGACTTTTTCTAAAGGTTTTGCTGTCTCTTTGTAATCTTAACTCCAAGGGCATGGAGTTCCATTGTATGGGGTCTGCCAAGGATAACGCCCTTTCTCTTACTTGTGTTAGTCGTGCTGTTTTGATTGATGGAATAGATAGGAGTGCTTTGTTGGCTGATCTCAGGTTTCTGTCAGGGACATGTATGCGAAGGGCTGTGTTCAGCCATTCTGCTTTATCGTTATGTATTAATTTATGTATGGTGCATAATGTTTTGTACTGTATTCTTTGTTCAATGGGTAGCCAGTGTAACTTAGCCAAGGGTTCAGTTATATGGTCTCTTTTACTTTTACTGGTCAAAATTCTTGCAGCTGTGTTTTCTAAAAATTGTAGAGGTCTTAGTGAGGTGTGTGGTAGACCTAGTAAAAGGGCGTTACAGTAATCAGTGCTTGCAAAAATTAACGATTGTAACACTGATCGAAAGTTGGCAGTTGTTAGAAGTGGTTTAAGTCTTCTGAGAACCATGAGTTTGGCGTATCCTTCCTTTACCTTTAAATATATATGTTGTTTTAAGCTTAGTTCTGTGTCAATAAGTACTCCTAGGTTCCGTATTTTCTCTGCTAATTCTATTTTTTGGCTGTTTTTGAGTGTGATTGGGCTTTGAAAGATCTCAAAATTTTTGCGTTTAATTACTATATTTATTTATTTATTTATTTATAACATTTTATATACCGCCGCTCATCAAAGATATCACGTCGGTGTACAGTGAACAAGAACTTACGCCGGGGCGTTATACATTTAACAAGGTTATACAAGCGTTATACATTTAACAGGGTTATACAAGCGTTATACATTTAACAAGGTTATACAAGCGTTATATATTTAACAAAGGTAAGTATAAAAATATTTGATACATAAAACAAGTAGAAGCTTTTAAAAAACAGATCTATCATTTAGGTATAGCTTGGCTGAGCTGGGTTAAAAGGAGCAGGAGAGTAGAGGGATACTAGTAAAAGGGATGGGGTTAGGGAAGAGTTAGGAGGAGAAGGAGATCTAATTTAGATATATATATATATATATATACTCCATTTGGTTTAGTAGCTGTTTGATGATATCTCGATACATGTTAACTATGTTTAATGTTTTTTCAATTGTGTCATCGATGGGTAGTAATAATTGAATATCGTCAGCATATATATATAATGTGTGATGCATAGATCAGCTAGCTGGTAACATAACGGTAACAGGTATATGTTGAGTGTTGCAGCTAGGGCCAATTCCTGTGGTACTCCTGTTTGAAGGTTTATTTTTTTCTGACATTACGTCTTTGATTTGTACTTGGAAATATCTGTTACTTAGATATGATCTAAACCATTTGATAGTTTTGTTACTTAATCGTATTTCTTCTAGTCTATTTAGAAGTATGTCATGATTTACAGTATCATAGGCCGCTGACAGGTGTAGCATCACTAGAATGTTATGTTTACCACTATCGAAACCTCTCATGATGTTGTCTGTTAGCACAAGCAGTAGTGTTTTCGAAATCCATGTTGTGATGGATACAGGATATTATTGCTTTCTAAATGTTCTGCTAGTTGCTTTTGTATAGTTTTTTCTATTAATTTTGCAATTAGGGGTAGGTTTGATACTGGTCTGTAATTGCTCAAGTTAAGCGGGTTGCTCTTTTTCTTCTTTAAAATTGATTTTACGATTGCCCCTTTTAGTGTATCAGGCATGGTTCCTTCCTCTAAGGTTAGATTAACGATCTTTGTTAATGTCGGGGATACTGTGTTGGCTACTTTTTTTATGTCTATGGTTGGTATTGTGTCATATTCATGTGGGGCGGGATTTAGTTATTTTAACATGGATTCTATTTCCAGTTCTGATATCTCATTGAATGTCGTCCATTGTTTAACACCTCTTTTTTTCATTTTAATTTCTTGTTTCGTTGTATTTGGAATTTTTGTTCTTAGGTTCTTGATTTTATCATTGAAAAACGTGGCTACTTCATTGCATCTATTTACTGGTAGGTTTTGTGAAGAGTCAGATTTGTCATTAGTGAGATTTATTACTATGGTAAATAATGTTCTTGGGTTATTTGCATATTTCTTTATTTTAGTGCTATAGAACTGTTTCTTTGTATTGAGAATTACTGTATTTAGTTAGGTTTTCGGTTGTTTTATTTTTTCTCCATTCTTTTATTTTTTTTCCTTAGATTTCTTTTGACTTCCTTTATCTTTTCATTATGCCAGGGGTTTGTTGGTTGGGGTTCCTTAGTGTTAATACATTTTATTGGGTTTATCTCATCGGCTAGATTTTTCGTTGCAGTTGTAGCAGAGCAGCAGTTGGTGTATTCTAATTTTGTTAGTTTTTCTTCTAAATTGTCTTTCAGGGTTTCCAGGTTATAAGGTGGGTGATATTTAAATTTAATGGGTTCTCTTTTTTCTTGTGCTATTTGAGGTTCGATGTATTATATATATATATTATAACGGCCAAATTTTAATTCCCTTGTTCGCGCCAATACTGGGAGATATGCGTGTATTTCCCAAATGGCCCAGCAACGCATGTATTTCCTGTTATGCACAGAAGAGCTGGGTTTGTAAAAAAGGGCTGTGCTGGGGAAGGAGCGGGTTCTGGGTGGGGTGGGGGCTGGGAGGAGCCTGGCCCGGACAGAACCATTAGGCACTGTCCCAGTGAAATGCACTCCGACTGGCTGCCAGCTCAGGGGAGCAGGTAAGTTCCAAATTAACATAAATTAGGTTAGTTGGGGGGGGGGGGGTTTAGGAATCGGGGTAGAAAAGGAAAACAGGGAGGCAGGGTAAATAGATGGTTATAGAGGTTCCCTCCCAGTCTCCTCCTTTATTGGAGCAGACTGGGAGGGAACTAGTGAAGGCCCGATCGTGTCACCATGCACTTGTAAATAATCTCCCCCCTTGCGAGCATGAGTCGGCACCACATGCACTAATATAACATTGGGCGCAGATGTGCGTGTGGCTAGCAGATTTGATAACATGTGCACATTGATGTACACATTATAAAATCGGCACATCCATATGTACGCGCCGGGAACTGCATGCACACGGATGCCCCATGTGGTTCTTTGAAAATCTACTGTTTAGTGTGTATGTAGGACCTCTGTTGTTGTCAGCGCTTACTCAATATATTATGCTGTAAAGTGCTGGTCCACTTGTATGATCTTTTTGTAGTTTTTTAGAATATACGTAAAATAATCAACATCATTTAATCATCTAATTAAGAAATCTCATAAGACAACTTTGTCCGCAAAGTCCAAGCAGCAGTGAATAGTAAGGTCCTGTAGTCGTATGAAGTCCTATGAAGCCAGTAATGTTACTTATCTTAAGCTGTATACAAGCTCTCAGAGAGACCCCCGACATGAATTTATGTTTCAGACACTGCCTGCATCAGGGCACACTGCTTCTTTAAGAGCCTGCCTGGAGACGCTCTGGTCCTGATTAATGCTACGGGTTAGCAGGTGGCCTATTCTGGTGGTTCATAGTAGGGGTCTCTATTCAATTCTCTGAATTTGTCAGGGACCTAGGCTTTTGTGTTGACTCTGGTTTGTCCTATGTTCCTCATATTCGTGCAGAGTTAAAAGTATTTTTTAAACTTAGAATACTTTGCCGATTGAATATGTATTATTCAATGTAAAGATATTCAAATGTGAATCAGTTGTTTGTTCTTTCTTACATCTGTTACTGCAACTCATTCTACATAGGGTGGAGGAGTAGCTGAGTGGTTAAAGCAGTAGTCTATGACCTGGGGAAACCAGAGTTTAAATCCCACTATCACTCCTGCAGACCTTAAGCAAATCATGTTACTCTTCATTGTGTCAGATACAAAAATTAGATTGTAAGCCTTTAGAGGATAAGGAAATACCTATAGTACCTGAATGTAAACCACTTTAAAGTGCTGAAAAGCAAAATATAAGAAAAATAAATAAATAAATAAATAAATAGGTTTGCCTAATTACTACTTGGAAGTTCTCCATTTAGTCCAGAATGCACAGTCTGGATAATATTGGATAACTCTGTTCATGAGCAAGTGCTCCTATGTTGAGAACATATCATTGATTACCAATCTGGTATAGGATTCAGTTTAAAATTTTTTCTTAAAGCTTTTATCCAACTTGTTCACCATATTTGATCAAAATCTGCTTACACATTATTTTCCTCCAGAAAACTTGTGATCTTCGGGTAAACAACTGCTTTTAGTTCCCTTCCTAAGGTATGCTTGTTTACAGAATCCACTCATTCCTAAGCATTTTCAGGAGTGTAATATCTATATGGACAGGGTTGGGAAGGGGGTCCCAGTGTTCCTGTGGTAGATTTAATAGGCCCTGCAACCCAATCAGCATTTGCCCCAATAAGGTAAAACATATCACTGGGGGTCAAACTTGATTCCCATCCCCACCCCGTGGCTGCCAATTGAAGCAGTCCAAGAAAAAAGTCACACTGGCCCCCTTTTCATTAAAATAATACAGAGTTGGTGTCCCTTACACCCCACCCCCAATTCTAGCCTCTGACACTGTCTCACATAGGTATAGTTTGGTGTGTAATGGAAGATATGCCCTCAAATGAACTGAGCAAGTGCTGTTTGTGCCATCTCTCATCATATGAGCTCCCTAGCTATTGCATATTGTGGGTCTCGGCCATGGAGGACCATGGCCAAACTCCCCTAACTTTTTTGCCGCGAACTGCAGCTTCTCCCGGCTGGCATGGTGTCCTCCGTGTTGGAGTCAGCCGACTGCGGCCTGCCATGTAGCTCTGAAAGCCGGTGACCTGCCTCCGACGGAGCTCTCCCTGACTTGGACTCCTGACCATGTTTCCACCTCGTCTATCCTGCTTCACCTATGTAACCCGCACCTAAGTCCTGCTGGCCCCGGTAACCAAGGGCTTAACCTGCGGGCAATGAGGGCTGGTATAGGTGAAGCTCCAGCTGGGTAGACCTCACCTTCTCCACCTACTGGTGATGGGAACATCGTTGGGCCATCCCTCTGTGGTAGCGCTAATCCCATCCCGGCTCAAGGGTCCACAACCATAACAGATTGCAAAGGGCATGAACCCAGTGGACGTGTCCAGTCTGCAAGCCATTCTAGACTTGGCTCAATGCCTGCAGCAGCAGCAACAGTGTCTAGATGTCCTGGCAGCCACCGCTGAGCATCTGGCAAATCGGCTAGATCCTCCCGCTGCACTGGGGATCTCCGACTCTCTGCCAGTGACCCATTTGTCTCCCGCTCCACACTTGCACCTACCAGCCCCACCAAAATATGCCGAGGACCCAAAGCAATGCTTGGGGATTTCCCTCCAACCAACTCAGTTTCCCAGTGACCAAGTGAAGACCACGTTCATCCTTTCTCTGCTGGATGGGAAGGCTCTGGCCTGGGCCATCCCCATTGTGGGAACATGGAGACAACATCTGAGGAGACCTGCCCCACTTTGTCCAGATGTTATGGCAAGTTTTCGATGAACCAGGGTGCCAATCCATTGCCGCCTCGGAACTTCTCCATCTCCACCAGGACTCTCGTATTCTGGCTGAATACGCAGTGGAGTTTCGTACCCAGCATCTGAATTAGGCTGGCGAGAAGACAGCCTGAGGAGTGTATTCCTAGAGCACCTGGCTTCCCGAATAAAGGATGAGTTGGCAGCTTGAGAATTACCCGAGGAGCTGGAGGCGCTCATTGACTTGGCAGGCTGGATAGATCGACGTCTTCAGCAGTGCTTGAAGGAGCTTAAACCAGAACATTGAGTGGTTCCCTTGGCTCCCTCATTATCTCGTCCATTGACATCTCCAGTCGCCGCCAAGACCTCGCCGGGCTGCGGCGAAGAGCCTATGCAGATAGGACAAAGCCATTTAACTATGGAAGAGAAACAACGGCACAGGACTCTCAGACTCTGTCTGTATTGTGGCAACAAGGGTCATCTATTAGCCCAGTGCCCAGAACGGCTAGTAAACTCTCGCACCTAGGTGTCCTGGGGGAGCTGACCGTAGGCTGCATCAACCCTGCTACTCAATGTACAGTACCTGTGACCCTCCAATTCTCCGGGGAATCCTTCACGACTCTGGCCTTTATTGATTTCCTTAACCAGGAAATTTCATCTTGGCAAAGCTATTCAAACAATTGCAACTTCTGGTGGTTCCTCATGTACCACCACTCCTGATCTCCTCAATCCAGAAGGAGCCGCTGACTGGACGAGTGTCCTTGCGACCACTCCTGTGATTCTCCGTACTGGAGTACTCCACGAAGAGGAGATTTCCTTCCTGATCCTCGACAAAGCCATCCACCCGGTGGTGTTGGGTCACCCGTGGCTGTGTAAACACTCTCCTGTCATCAACTGGGAGATGCTTCAAATCGCTGCTTGGGGGGCTGATTGCTTTCCCACTTGCCTTCAGAATCTGCCTCGATCACAGATCCTGCTTGCGGCTACCACACTACCATTACCTCAGCAATACACTGAGTATGTGGATGTTTTTTCAAAAGAGAAGGAAGAGACTCTTCTTGAGCACTGCCCCTTTGACTGTGTAATCAATCTCCTTCCAGACACAGTTCCTCCCAGAAGTTGGGTGTCTCAATTGTCCTTACCTGAAACCCAGGCGATGTCCCAATATATCAAGGAGAACCTAGACCGAGGGTTTATCCAGCCATCCACATCCCCAGTGGGTGCTGGATTCTTTTTTGTGGCCCTGTATTGATTATCAGGGTCTCAACTCCATCACCCTTCATGATCGTATCCCACTTCAGCTCATCCCAGAGCTTCTGGATAGACTTCAAGGAGCCAAAGTCTTTACCAAGTTGGATCTGCGGGGGGCCTACAATTTAGAACATAAGAACATAAGAAAATGCCATACTGGGTCAGACCAAGGGTCCATCAAGCCCAGCATCCTGTTTTCAACAGTGGCCAATCCAGGCCATAAGAACCTGGCAAGTGCCCAAAAACTAAGTCTATTCCATGTAACCATTGCTAATGGCAGTGGCTATTCTCTAAGTGAACTTAATAGCAGGTAATGGACTTCTCCTCCAAGAACTTATCCAATCCTTTTTTAAACACAGCTATACTAACTGCACTAACCACATTCTCTGGCAACAAATTCCAGAGTTTAATTGTGCGTTGAGTAAAAAAGAACTTTCTCCGATTAGTTTTAAATGTGCCCCATGCTAACTTCATGGAGTGCCCCCTAGTCTTTCTACTATCCGAAAGAGTAAATAACCGATTCACATCTACCCGTTCTAGACCTCTCATGATTTTAAACACCTCTATCATATCCCCCCTCAGTCGTCTCTTCTCCAAGCTGAAAAGTCCTAACCTCTTTAGTCTTTCCTCATAGGGGAGTTGTTCCATTCCCCTTATCATTTTGGTAGCCCTTCTCTGTACCTTCTCCATCGCAATTATATCTTTTTTGAGATGCGGCGACCAGAATTGTACACAGTATTCAAGGTGCGGTCTCACCATGGAGCGATACAGAGGCATTATGACATTTTCCGTTTTATTCATCATTCCTTTTCTAATAATTCCCAACATTCTGTTTGCTTTTTTGACTGCCGCAGCACACTGAACCGACGATTTCAATGTGTTATCCACTATGACACCTAGATCTCTTTCTTGGGTTGTAGCACCTAATATGGAACCCAACATCGTGTAATTATAGCATGGGTTATTTTTCCCTATATGCATCACCTTGCACTTATCCACATTAAATTTCATCTGCCATTTGGATGCCCAATTTTCCAGTCTCACAAGGTCTTCCTGCAATTTATCACAATCTGCTTGTGATTTAACTACTCTGAACAATTTTGTGTCATCTGCAAATTTGATTATCTCACTCGTCGTATTTCTTTCCAGATCATTTATAAATATATTGAACAGTAAGGGTCCCAATACAGATCCCTGAGGCACTCCACTGTCCACTCCCTTCCACTGAGAAAATTGCCCATTTAATCCTACTCTCTGTTTCCTGTCTTTTAGCCAGTTTGCAATCCACGAAAGGACATCGCCACCTATCCCATGACTTTTTACTTTTCCTAGAAGCCTCTCATGAGGAACTTTGTCAAACGCCTTCTGAAAATCCAAGTATACTATATCTACCGGTTCACCTTTATCCACATGTTTATTAACTCCTTCAAAAAAGTGAAGCAGATTTGTGAGGCAAGACTTGCCCTGGGTAAAGCCATGCTGACTTTGTTCCATTAAACCATGTCTTTCTATATGTTCTGTGATTTTGATGTTTAGAACACTTTCCACTATTTTTCCTGGCACTGAAGTCAGGCTAACCGGTCTGTAGTTTCCCGGATCACCCCTGGAGCCCTTTTTAAATATTGGGGTTACATATGCTATCCTCCAGTCTTCAGGTACAATGGATGATTTTAATGATAAGTTACAAATTTTTACTAATAGGTCTGAAATTTCATTTTTTAGTTCCTTCAGAACTCTGGGGTGTATACCATCCGGTCCAGGTGATTTACTACTCTTCAGTTTGTCAATCAGGCCTACCACATCTTCTAGGTTCACCGTGATTTGATTCAGTCCATCTGAATCATTACCCATGAAAACCTTCTCCATTACGGGTACCTCCCCAACATCCTCTTCAGTAAACACTGAAGCAAAGAAATCATTTAATCTGTCTGCGATGGCCTTATCTTCTCTAAGTGCCCCTTTAACCCCTCGATCATCTAACGGTCCAACTGACTCCCTCACAGGCTTTCTGCTTCGGATATATTTAAAAAAGTTTTTACTGTGAGTTTTTGCCTCTACAGCCAACTTCTTTTCAAATTCTCTCTTAGCCTGTCTTATCAATGTCTTACATTTAACTTGCCAATGTTTATGCTTTATCCTATTTTCTTCTGTTGGATCCTTCTTCCAATTTTTGAATGAAGATCTTTTGGCTAAAATAGCTTCTTTCACCTCCCCTTTTAACCATGCCGGTAATCGTTTTGCCTTCTTTCCACCTTTCTTAATGTGTGGAATTCATCTGGACTGTGCTTCTAGAATGGTATTTTTTAACAATGACCACGCCTCTTGGACATTTTTTACTTTTGTAGCTGCTCCTTTCAGTTTTTTTCTAACAATTTTTCTCATTTTATCAAAGTTTCCCTTTTGAAAGTTTAGCACGAGAGCCTTGGATTTGCACACTGTTCCTTTTCCAGTCATTAAATCAAATTTGATCATATTATGTTCACTATTGCCAAGCGGCCCCACCACCGTTACCTCTCTCACCAAGTCCTGTGCTCCACTGAGAATTAGATCTAAAATTGCTCCCTCTCGCGTCGGTTCCTGAACCAATTGCTCCATAAAGCTATCATTTATTCCATCCAGGAACGTTATCTCTCTAGCGTGACCCGATGATACATTTACCCAGTCTATATAGGGGTAATTGAAGTCTCCCATTATTACTGCACTACCAATTTGGTTAGCTTCCCTAATTTCTCTTAGCATTTCACTGTCCATCTCACCATCTTGACCAGGTGGACGGTAGTATACCCCTATCACTGTAGTCTTCCCTGACACACAAGGGATTTCTACCCATAAAGATTCAATATTGTATTTAGTCTCATGCAGGATGTTTATCCTGTTGGACTCTATGCCATCCCGGACATAAAGCGCCACACCTCCTCCCGACTGCTCCTCTCTGTCATTGCGATATAATTTGTACCCCGGTATAGCACTGTCCCATTGGTTATCCTCTTTCCACCATGTCTCTGAGATGCCAATTAAGTCTATGTCATCATTTACTGCTATACATTCTAATTCTCCCATCTTACTTCTTAGACTTCTGGCATTAGCATACAAACATTTCAAAGTTTGTTTATTGTTTGTATTTTTATTCTGCTTTTTAATTGATAGGGATAAGTTAGAATTTTTTAGCTCAGGTGAGTTTTTAGTTACATGCACTTGGACTACTTTTCTAATTATTGGAACCTCACTGTCGGGATGCCCTAATTCTAATGCATCATTAGTATCCTTTAAAGATACATCTCTCCGAACCATGCGCTGCTGAGCGACTGTCGGCTTTCCCCTTTGTTCTAGTTTAAAAGCTGCTCTATCTCCTTTTTAAAGGTTAGCGCCAGCAGTCTGGTTCCACCCTGGTTAAGGTGGAGCCCATCCCTTCGGAAGAGACTCCCCCTTCCCCAAAAGGTTCCCCAGTTCCTAACAAAACTGAATCCCTCTTCCTTGCACCATCGTCTCATCCACGCATTGAGACTCTGGAGCTCTGCCTGCCTCTGGTGACCTGCGCGTGGAACAGGGAGCATTTCAGAGAATGCTACCCTGGAGGTTCTGGATTTAATCTTTCTACCTAAAAGCCTAAATTTGGCTTCCAGAACCTCCCTCCCACATTTTCCTATGTCGTTGGTGCCCACGTGTACCATGAGAGCCGGCTCCTCCCCAGCACTGTCTAAAATCCTATCTAGGTGACGCGTGAGGTCCAAATCAAGCCTGAAAATGAATGGAAGACCGCCTTTAATACACGCAATGGCCATTAAGAGTACCTAGTGATGCCTTTCGGCTTGTGTAACGCACCGGCAGTCTTACAAAACCTAATGAATGAGGTATTCCGAGACATGCTCAACAAGTGTGTGATCGTCTACCTTGATGTTATCCTAATCTATTCAATGGACCTGACCACCTATCATGCTGAAGTTCACTGAGTCCTCCAGCATTTAAGAGACCACCATTTATATGCAAAATGTGCAAGAGTCTTTAGCCTTCTTGGGTTTATTGTTTCTACTACTGGCTTCCATATGGCTAACATCCAGGAGTAGCCTCAACCCTTAGGACTCCACTTGCTACAGCAATTTCTCGGCTTCACAAACTTCTATAGGAACTTCATTCCTCAGTACTCTCACATTGTGGCACCCCTTACAGCCTTAACCAGAAAGGGAGCATATGCCAAACATTGGCCTCCAGCAGGCATTTCACTTTTGAGGAACTAAAACAGACTTTTCTACAGGAACCTTGCCTCTACCACCTAGACCCTTCTCGCCCCTTCATTGTGGTGGTATATGCCTCCAACATCGCTGTAGGGGCCATGTTCAGCCAACATTCCATCCAGGGAGCCCTACTGCCGTGCTCTTTCTTCTCTTGAAAATTCTCCCTGGCTGAGAGAATTTACGGAAATGAGGATAAGGAACTCCTGGCCATAAAATTGGAATTTGGAGAATGGAGGCAGTGGCTACAGGGGGTGCAACATCTCATTACAGTGTACACTGATCACAAAAATTTGGAATATCTCAGTAAAGCACAGTGTCTGAACCCCCGTCAAGCCCATTGGTCTCTCTTTTTCAGCCGGTATCACTTTGTCCTACGCTATCGTCCAACTACAAATAACGCCAGGGCGGACCCTTATCCAGACTTCACGACTCTGAAGATACTCTGGACCAGCCCTGGTTCATTCTGGATCCTGCTCATGTTCCCTTGTCAGCCACCTACACAATACCCCAGGATAGGACAGTGGTCCCGCTCCGACTGTGACCCAGGTCCTAGCCTGGTGACACGACTCTCTCACGGCCGGTCACCAATTCCGCTACTACTGGTGGCCTCACATGGCTCAAGATGTGCAATCATATGTCAGTTCTTGTCCCACCTGTGCGCAACAAAAACCTTTGGGGCGGATTTTAAGAGCCCTGCTCGCCGGTGAGCCTATTTTACATAGGCCTACCTGCGCGTGCAGACCCCAGGACTCGCGTACGTCCCGGGGTTTTCGGAGGGGGCGTGTCGGGGGCATGTCGGG
Organism: Rhinatrema bivittatum; assembly: GCF_901001135.1. Classification (NCBI taxonomy): domain Eukaryota; kingdom Metazoa; phylum Chordata; class Amphibia; order Gymnophiona; family Rhinatrematidae; genus Rhinatrema; species Rhinatrema bivittatum. The sequence goes on along the minus strand of NW_021820735.1, from coordinate 52,325 downwards.
GGGCGGGCCCGGTCGTCGTGGCGTTTCGGGGGCGTGTCGGCAGCGTTTTGGGGGCGGGTACGGGGGCGTGGCTATGGCCCGAGGCGGTCCAGGGGCGTGGCCGCACCCTCCGTACCCGACCCCAGGTTGCGGCCCGGCGCGCAGCAGGCCCGCTGGCGCGCGGGGATTTACATCTCCCTCCGGGAGGCGTAAATCCCCCGACAAAGGTAAGGGGGGGTGTAGACAGGGCCGGGCGGGTGGGTTAGGTAGGGGAAGGGAGGGTAAGGTGAGGGGAGGGCAAAGGAAAGTTCCCTCCGATTTCGGAGCGGCCTTGGAGGGAACGGGGGTAGGCTGCGCGGCTCGGCGCACGCCGGCTATACGAAATCGATAGCCTTGCGCGCGCCGATCCAGGATTTTAGTGGATACGCGCGGCTCCACGCGTATCTACTAAAATCCAGCGTACTTTTGCTTGAGTCTGATGCGCAAGCAAAAGTAGGCTATTCGCGCTCGTTTTAAAATCCGCCCCTATGTTGGGTCATCCCTGGCACCTCCTACAACCTTTCCCAGCTCCGTGCGAAAAATGGACACACATTTCCACAGACTTTGTGGTGGATTTACCTCCCTCTCAGGGTAACCATGTGATCTGGTAATAGTGGACAGATTCTCTAAGATGGCACATTTTGTTCCTCTCCCCAAGTTACCTACTGCTTTGGAACTGGCACATCTGTTCACACAACCCTTCTTTCGCCTCCTTGGCCTACCTCGACACATCACCTCTGCCCGTGGTCCTCAGTTCATGGCAAAATAGTGGCACTCCATATGGAAGAAATTCCGTATCCAACTAGACTTTACCACGGCTTTCCACCCCAAAGGAATGGCCAGGTGGAGTGAGTTAATCGAGGTTTAAAGACCTTCCTCCGTTCTTTTGTATGTAGCAACCAGGATGACTGGGCCTTATAATTACCTTGGGCAGAGTTCTCCCACAATACTCATGTGCATCTCCCTTCCAGGTGGTCTTCGGAAAGCATCTCAGGCCTTCTTTGCCCATGCCCCTGGCTATGCCTTCCCTGGCTGCGCAACTTATAGCCCAGCAGCTCCACGAGTTCTTGGAATCCACCAATGAAGGAATTGTAGATGTTGGGAATATCTGATCTCCTGGGAAGGGTTCGGTCCTGAGGAGAATTCCTGGGAGACATCGTCATACATCTTGGATAAATCCTTAAGTCAACACTTCCATCGAGCTCACCCTGACCATGGCTGAGACCCACAACAGTACCCCCCGTACTGTTGTGGGTCTCAGCCATGGAGGACCATGGCCAAACCCCACTACCTTTTTCGCCGCAAACCGCCACTTCTCCCGGTAGGCATGGCATCCTCTGCATCGGGGCTGGCTAACCGCGGCCAGCCACGGGTCTCTGAACACTGCCACCCTGCCTCTGACAGAACTCTCTCTAGACATGTGCCTGGGAGTCTCCACCTCTTAAAGGGCCTATGGTGGGAAACTCCAGTCCAGCCCTCTCCGATGACGACAAGAGACAGGGCTATTTAAACCAAGACTCATCTCCTCAGAGTGCTAGTTGCTGTGTTGATTCCTGCCTGAAGTCCTATTCCTGATTCAGCTCCTTATTTCTGACTGAAGTCCTGCTTCTGATCCAGCTCCTGATCCTGCTCTTGTTCCTGATCCAGCTCCGGTCCTTCCTTCGTAATCCAGTCCCTGTGTGCTTCCTTGGTTTCATCTCCCGGTACCGACTCTTGACTTGTCTCTCGGTTTCGTTGTCTTCTGCCAGTCTCAACCCCTTACCTGGTTTCTTCATCTCTGCTTGTCTGCTGCCTGCCCTTGACCCTCTGACTGAAGTCTTGTAGTGCTTCTCCACTGCCTGCCCTGACCCAGACTCCTGCCCACTTCTCCGCCTCATCTATCCTGCTTCACCAAGGCAACACACACTTAAGTCCTGCCGGCCCCGGTTCCCAAGGGCTCAAGCTGTGGGGAACGAGGGCTGGTATAGGTGAAACTCTAGCTGGGTTGGCCTCACCTTCTCCATCTACTGGCAATGGGAACCACGTTGGCCGTCCCTTTGTGGTAGGGCTAATCCCAGTCCCGGCTCAAGGGTCCACAACCATAACAGCATCCTCCAAAAAATCAAACTGTACCCATGATGTCTCAGTAATTTTATCTTTTAAACACACAATCTAAGTCTCAGTCTCAGTCTGTGTCCTAGTCCCTTCCCCATCAAAAAGAGCCCATCTCCCTCCAGTGATCCAAATTTTAAATATATAAGCCAACTTACTCTACTCATGGCTCTAAAATTTCTCAATGGAGCAGGAAGAATATCTAGGCAGTCCTGTCCCAATTGCCAGTATGTAAAAAGGCACCAGCTGCCCTGTGCCAGTGCCATTTTTGGTATGGAAGAGCAGAGGTGCAGAGGTACCTATGCATAACAAAATGGCACCTGCAATATGGTCAGCTGATGCTATACTTACAAATTGGAAGGAGGCACAGATGCTGGAGCATCAATTTTACCCCATTTAGAAAATTTAGATCTGCAAATGGGGTTAGATGGAATTAGAGATTTCAATTTTTGATTGCCAGAGATTGAAAACATCTTCTTTATCAATGCCTCCACCTGCAGTTGACCATCGATCCTCCTACCCCCTCTTCCCCTCTGGGTGTACCGCCTCATGCAGTTGTACAGTTTGCACATCTGGTAACTCCAGGCCTAGTAATCAAATGCAGACAGTGATAATTAATAAAGTTGAATCTGGTGAAGTTAAAGTGATCAGTTGGGTTATGAAGTGCTCTGTGCTAGGACAGGTTCTTTTCCATATCGTTATTATCAATACTGTAGAGGGGCAAGAGAAATATATGCTCATTTCCAGATAATATTAAAAAACTGTAACATCATACATTTGTGGGGAGTGTTAAGAAATGAAATGGGTCAGGAAAACACTGAACAACTGCTCAAGGACTTGGAAAGTGAATTTTGTTTACTTATTTGAAAATTGTCCAGTTAAACAGAGGAACTGTGCTAAGTGGAAAACAATTAAGATGTTCATATTCAGCAGCTAAGCTCGTTAGCAGTGTAGCTGGGCTATTTTGCTGAATAATTTATCCTCTTGACTTAGCCCATACATTCAGTGGAGTGGCTGCTGTGCCACTGAATATACTCAGCTATCTTACAGCTAACCATATATGTTTATCCGAATCTCAGGTTGGCCTAGATTCGGACCAACCAGAATAAGCCAGATAAGTTTCCTAGATAATTTTGAATATTGGAGTCAGATAACTTATCCAGCTAACTCACCTCCTCTCAGTTATGCCCGCAGAAGGCCCCCAGCTTATCCACCTAAATTCTAACTGCTAACTTATCATGTAGCTAAAATGTAGGCAGACAAGTGCCCAAAATCTTCATTTCGCTGAACAATGTCTGAGTTACCAGACTAAATGCTTTTGAATATGGACATCTAAAACATTACCATTCATAGAATACATAAACATCACTAAACAAAACAAACAAAACATGAATTGATTACCTTAAAATGCATAAGCAGTTACTCTGCAAGCTGCCAAATCAATGTCATCTATAGGCCTCCTGAAAGAGTGGGACTGTTAAATGCTTACTAAACATTTTGATAAACAAAACAGAGCGTAGCTCACTCAGCAAAGCGTTCCACATGTTTTGGACAATTAAAGAGAAAGCTTGTGAACTTTGGACCTGAAGACATATTTGCTTAATACCAAGCAGTATTACAAATAGATCATCAGAAAAGTGAAGCTGATGGGATGGAATAGAAACAAGATCTGACAAATATCCGGGGTCCTCCTTGCCGTCAAACCAGTAAAAGAAAATAAATGCAATTCTTTGAATGATTGGCAGCCAATGAAACTGCCTGTGCACGGGAGTAATCTGTTATCTCATTTTAGTCCCAGTAACCAACTGGGCCATTGGATACTGAAGCATCATCAGAGTTTGTAACTAACATTTGGGAAATCCCACAAGCAAAGAACACTTCAGAGCGCAAATCAAGACCAGGCCCTTTTTGATCTTAGCACTGAAATGGTCATTTACATGATGAGAGTTTTTTTCCCTGTAATGAGATAAATACACAATTTAATTATAAGACAGTTGAGTTTTTTTTATATAAAAAAGATTTTGTAATTGGATAAGATTTCTCTATTAATAAATATTAAAGGTTCTTATGAAAATTATTGGTAGTTTGGGAATTGGTAGATGGCATTATCTGCAGTGCTTTCTAAATGATACAGTCTACAGCTCATTGCGGGAAGAGTCTGTGAATTACATTCCACACTGATGATCTGATACCATTTCCTAGAGATTTGCACTGTGTGTATGTGTGCATCTAATATGGTTATTATATGTCAAGGCTAAGTCTAATTGAAAACTCAAATCGCTTAAAGGCTCAGAAAAGGGCAAATAATTAGCCTTTATTGTTACTGCCATTTCAGGAGAGGAAGTTTACATGAGAATCATAAACATCAGTTTTACGAAAAAATAAAATAGCAATAGGCAGTTCCATAAAAGATGTTAAATGCTGTAATGCTGCTGAAATGTCTGTCTGAACTGAAAAGAATAGCCCTATGCATAAATCTGATAAAATATGGAGGCTTCATCCAGGATGTCACATAGGAGACTTAGATAAATATTGGCAAGGACCCCCGAGGCACTCCAGCTAACACAGGAAACCAATCTGAACATTTCTGAGCATTTCTGTCTTCTTGCTGTCAAAAAGGAGTCAAACCACTGATAAACATCACCCCCAATACCTAAATGTCACGAATTCTGCAGCAGCTTGCATGACATATAGTGCCAAATGTGGAATTTTAATGCTTTAAAGTATAAAATCAGGCGCTTCAGGTACAAAAATGCACTTGGTACAGGTCATTAGGAAGGACAAGAACTGAAAACTGAAAAACAAGAGAGAGATCAAGGAGTAATTGTTCCAGTTGACCTCATGTTTATTTTATCACAATTTTATTTTAAATAGCTTGAAAACTGTTTCGTAACTAACAATGTTGACTTCCTGTTTAAAGCTTTTTTCAGGGCCACATTTAACTCTTTGCTTCTCAAGCTGTAAATCAGAGGGTTTAGCAGTGGGAGAGTGAGTATATACGCTGCAGTAATCAGCTTGTTTGATTTCACAGAACTTGCTGAGCTGGGCTGCATATAAATTCCTAACAAAGTCCCATATAACAGAATGAGGACTGTAAGGTGGGAGGAGCAGGTAGAGAAGGCTTTGCTTTTCCCCTCTCTAGAACGGATTCTCAGGATTGTGGAGATGATAATGATGTAGGATGTCAAAGTCAGGAGAAATGGGATGAAGGCTACAAACACAGACTCAATATAAATCATAGTTAGGATGATCGAGGTGTCTGTGCAGGAAATTTCCTGCAGTGCTGTAAGATCACAGAAGAAGTGATTGATAACATTGGAGTCACAGAAAGAAAACTGGGATATAAAGATAGTCGGTAGCAGAAGCTCTGTTAGACCTGCAAGCCATGAGATACCTGCCAGAAGAACACAGACCCTCTTATTCATGACTATGGTATAACGCAGGGGATTGCATATTGCAACATAACGATCATATGCCATGGCAGCAAGAAGGGTAACTTCTATTGCTGGACAAGCTAGAAAGCAATACATTTGTATAATGCATGCAACGAAAGAAATAATATTACTTTCTGTCAGAAGTACTAAGAGTAACTTTGGCACAGTGACTGTCAGGGAAGAGATGTCAAGGGCAGACAAGTTGACCAAGAAGAAATACATGGGGGTGTGCAGGTGTTGATCGGCACATACTATGCAGATAATGAGGAGGTTCCCCAGTACGGCCATCAGGTAGAGGAGTGAGAAGAGAGCAAAGAGAGGGAGCTGCAGCTCCGGGAACTCTGAGAATCCCAGAATCAGGAATTCAGTCACAGCGCTGTGATTTCCTGTTTCCCATTGTTTGTTCTGAAGAGAAAAAGAAGACAAAGAATGAAAGAGAAACAAATAGGAACTAGGCAGCACTGAGTCCAATAAATTATATATAAAAAACAAAATGCATCTCTTAAGTTATAGTGGCCTCCAATTTGGCATCAGGGCATTTGGCCTTCTCTGTTTTTGATCTACTGGACATAACAGGTTGGCATAACATAACATTTTGTCTTATGCCAACAATTCTAAAGTACCAGTTCAGCACGTGTGGGACATTTATGACTTTTTACCATCCATCTTCTTTTAGCTTCTCTTGAGCACATCATTATCTTTTATTTATTTACTTGTTTGAAAGTGATGATATATCACGTATTTTGACACAAATCAATGCTGAGCAGTGTACTGAACAGTGCATCATAAGAAACAATTAAAATGTAAAACATGGCATAAACATTCAATAATACAGTTATACATGAAAGTGATTGTCAATATAAAATAGCATAAAAGTTCAAAAAAACAATAAAACATATGGGGCAGATGTAACAGAATGGCTCAAGGGAAGGCTAACTGAAAATAATGAGCGTTTAGCTTTTTCCTGAAGAGTTTCAGTTCAGGAATGTGCCTTAGTTTATTCATAGGCTGTGGTCAGTGACAGAGAAAGCCCTACGTTGAGTGGCCTGAAGACGAGTTCTTTACTGGTGGGTATCTGAAGGAGACTCTTGTCAGCTGACCTTAGAGCTCTCCCAGGAACATGTCTTGTAAGCTTTATGTTGTCATCTACTTACATAATTTTGTAGTCTGAGAGAGATTTATACTGTTATAGCATAGTTAAATTATTATAAACTTACCAAATTACAGTGAAACAGTTGTATGATTACAAATAGAAATTTAAAAAAGTATTCTGTTGCTCTCTCACACAGTCACAGTTATATTGTTACTGTTTATAACATTTTTTTCTAAGTTTTCCTTATCATTTTTCCAAGTGTGCCTTGGAAAATAAAATGCAAAGTTATATTTTAAGACACTTTTCATTTATTGAAAATATACTTATTTAAATCATGTCTTAAAATAAGATGAATAATTCTTTTGCAACTATAGGAGATCATTACAGGGGATTATTTTCAAAAAGATGTGTTGGATTTTACCTGTGTCTGCAGGTTAAGAACTCTAACTCAAAATGTCCCCTCGTGTAGCAGCAAAAAAGTATTTCATGATGTGCGTTCCTGAAGCAGCTTAAAAATAAGAGTTCCTGCGGAAATGTTTAAATTGATGGAGGAAATTCTGCACATTCATTGAAGTTTCAGATATGTATGTGAATGTTTCCTCCTGTAAGTCCACCCTCAAATATAGCCGGTATGAATATTCACTGGTACTTTTCTACCTGTTTAACGTTTGGTGGGATATGAGAAGAAAACTCCCTGGACTGTCTGTCTCCTAATATTTGCACTATTTTTGCAGGTACAAATGTAATCATTATCGTGCCACTAAGCATCTTATAGAAGATTTGCACCGACAATCCTTCTTTGTTGTTTATCATTTTTATTTAATTTGTGACACAGGTATTAAAAGGGTTTGGAACCTGCTCTTATTGCCTTCTCTGCATCTGTGGCACCACATGACTGAACATTAAACCAAGTTTAGAGAGGTCTGCGCCATCATAGAGAACAGATGGGTTCTTATATCCTCAGTACTGCTCATCTACATGCACGAGGGGAAAGACAGATGATCAAACATAGTCACCTCATTAATTCATTCCTTTACTTTTACAAAGAGCTCAAAAATGCTCTTGAAACAAATGAATGAATGCTTTTCAAGTATCATTTCATAGAAAGTGCTGCTTGTACTTTACAATCCTGGGAAAGGTTACACCATTTTTATTACCTTTTTTTATGTAATCTAATGTCAGGACTTTACACTTTATTTTTAAGAGATTTGAAATCATTTCATTAAGACTAAAATCCCCCCTCTTTCCATATTTTTAAGCTGCTGTTGATTGTCTCTAGGTTTTGCCATGTTTTGAGTCATCCTGAATTGCACTTAAGTTCGTGCCACTCTACCCATTACTAACTTTGAATGTCTATTGGAGCAGTGGGGTCAACATTTGAACTTCCTCTCAAAAGATATTATAGGAACAGCAGATAATATTGTGTACATTTTTCTTTGGGTGTGATGAGAACATGAGCAGTGATGAAATTGTCCCAAAATGATCTAGATTAGATCATCCATACTTCAGGATAACTATTATATCAAAGACTTACATGTCAAGTAAATTCCCCAAGAAAGCATTTGCAAACTGAGCGTACATCATACTGGAGAACATTAATGCAAGTTCTTGTCTAAAGTAAAGAAAGATTTAACACCATCACTTACTTTTTTGACCAATGGTTTCTGCATCTCTGGCATGGTCTGATGAGCTAGAAGTGATTATATTAGTTGGTAGATTCCTTGGGATATGATCCCTAGATAGCTGCATCTCGTTAATTCTCTTCTGACTCTTAAGAATAATATTTTATATTTATGGGATAATTTTGTAAAAGTCTGCATAATTTGAAAGCAAGTATTCACAGATCTTATGTCAATTTTCAAAAGGAATGACCATGAAATTTAAAGAGATTTTGGCTCCGTTCTTTGATTCTCTTATGTTTAATGATTTGGATTCCTATTTTGATAATTGGATGAACATTTGATTTTTGTGCTTGATACCATAGCTCCTTTGAAACAGTTTACTTACAGAATAAATAGAAAGTCCAAACTGTGGCTTACATCCTTACTACTTTCTTTACACAAATTATTGCGAAGGAGTGAGCCAATTTGGGTTAAGAGACCTTCTGCTTCTAATGCAGATGAATTTAGATCTTTGCTTAGAAAGTACAATAATGAATCACTTAAGGCCAGAAAAGAATTTTATGCCATAAAAATCAAAGAACTAGAAAATCATCCTAAGGCTTTGGGCCTCATTTTCCAAGCACTTTACTGCGTGCGATAAATTTGCAAATCGCGTTAACAGCTGTTAATGTGATTTGCGAATGCAAATTAGTCATTTGGTATTCAGGGGTGGAGTTGGGGCGGAGCATATGTAAAGCGGGAACCTGATTATCGTGTGCGGCAAAACAGCCGCAGTGTTAGCGAGGCTGCTATCGTGGCTAATAACTAGACAGGTATTTGAATCCCTGTGGGAGGGCCACCTACTAACTCGGGGTGGGGATTAGGCATGAGCGTCGGGGGTTGGGGGCCACTTTCGCATTCCACATGAGACGTACGGACAGAACAGTGGTCTCTAGTGCAGATTTGTTGGCCGTCGGAGTGAGGACGCTCACTCCAAGAAGAGATTTGGGCAACATTCTCTCCACCTAGCTTGTTGTTGCCCAGGTAGAGTGTCCATCAAGCTAGGTGGAGAGAATGTTGCCCAAACCACTTCTTGGAGTGAGCGTCCTCACTCCGACGGCCAACAAATCTGCACTAGAGACCACTGTTCTGTCCGTACGTCTCATGTGGAATGCGAAAGTGGCCCCCAACCCCCGACGCTCATGCCTAATCCCCACCCCGAGTTAGTAGGTGGCCCTCCCACAGGGATTCAAATACCTGTCTAGGGCATAGTTACTATTGTAAGGTTCTCTCTCTCTCTCTCTCTCTCTCTCTCTCTCTCTCTCTCTCTCTCTCTCTCTCTCTCTCTCTCTCTCTCTCTCTCTCTCTCTCTCTCTCTCTCTCTCTCTCTCTCTCCGCGTGCAGTGGTAATGTTTTTGCGAATGGCGGAAACATCGCCGCACGCGATGTTTCCCCACTGCACGAAAGAAGCCTCATTTGCATTGGTAACGCCCCCTAATGCGTTATTGGAAAATGAGGCCCTTTATTTCACTTACTTGATAGATTATTTCAGGATCATAATCCGATATGACTTCTGTTGAATCTTTATCAGTGGACACTTTTGCCAAATACTTTTCATTGAAAGTTGAGAATTTTCTCTAATCTTCAAGGATATTAGTCCTTGGATTCATAATGCTATCGTGGACAAATTGTCAGTTTGGTTAACTTGTAGTTGTTTCCTCTTTGGAAATTTCCAACCTTGTTTCAAAGATGAATATTGTGTTTTTTCCACTAATGTCTCTGTGTTAGTTTTCAAAGCCATCTTTGACATTTTAAGTGTGTCTCTCTCTCATGTATTGTTAATTCTTCACTTAGTACTAGTTTGCTTCCTAATTGTCTTAAAAAAGCTGTAATTAAACCTTTGTTGAAAAAGCCTCATTTAGACAGTACTAAAGTTGGTGTTATGAACGTTGCTGCCCGCGGGTTTCCCCACGAGCAGACTCACCTTCCTACACCATGTTCTTCCTCTGACTCGGCAGGATGTCGCCGGCGGGCCTTCGGCAAGGCTGGAGCTGTGGGCTGTCCTGCCTCACAGCCTAGAGGCCGCACTGAATCCTCTTCTGCTCCACTGTCAGAACCGCGGCCTTCCTTCGGGGCTGAGACCGCCCCTGACATAATTAGCTTCTTCATGGCGCTAAGGCTGCATCCCTGGGATAGATTGATAGCAGGAGCCACCCCCAGGGCCTCCTGTAGTGGCTGCAGCTGCTGCCTACATTGGGCCTGCGTCTCAGGCCAGTCCTGCCTCCTCTGCGCGTTGACGTCGGTGCAGGCCACTGTCCGTGGTCCTGCACAGTTCTCCTGCTTCCTCTAGGTGCACGGCCGCGCCTCTTCACTGAATTTAAAGGGCCAGGTACAGGAAGTGTGCTGGCCCCACCTTCAAGTGGACTTCCTGCTCTAGCCCTATAAAGGGCTGCTTCGTCAGTCTATTCTTTACCTTGCATCGATGTGACTTCCCTCTGGAGGCTCCTGCCTGCCAGAGTCCTGTAAGGTCTTATGTCTTCATGGAGCTCCTCGTCTCGTCTGCCTTTTACCACATCTTCATGTCTTGGTGTTCCACCTGAGGTCCCAGTCCATGACTGATGTCTCATCATGATCGTCTTCCTCCATGTCCTGATGTGTATTCCTGCCAGGATGTCCTTCCCTGCATCTTCATCTGGTGCTCCTGAGCCTTCTGTTCCTGTAAGCCAGTGCTCTCGGATGGTGTATGCCTGAGAATGAAGAGGCTTGCAGGTGGGAAGTGTCCCTGCGCTCCGGAGCCTCCGTTCCACCAGCCTTAAAGGGAGATTCGGGTGACACCGGCTTCGTCATTGGAGTCCCTCTCTGCCTGGACCTTTCCTGTGCTGTCCTGTTTTCCTCGTGGTCCGTGACCAGCCTGCAAGGGCTGTGTAGGGTGCAGTGGGACAGGGTAGTCCGTGACTCAGTCCTGTGGGTGGCATGAGTAGGGCACCCTGAGAGACAGTGCCCATGTCCATGCCTTGTGTCTTGCCTATTTGGATTTCAAATTCCTCGTCATGCCCGTGATGCCGTCGCATCAGTCAAGTGTCTCCATCATGGATGCTGTCGCATCAACTAAGTGTTTTGTCAGTGTTGCCGTCGCATCAGCCAAGTGTCTTCGTTATGGATGCCGTCGCATCAACCCAGTGTCTTCGTCATGGATGCCGTCGCATCAACCCAGTGTCTTTTTTCAAGGATGCCATTGCATCAACTAAGTGTTTGTCAGCGATGCCGTCACATCGACCATAGTCCTGTCTTCATGTCAAGGCCTCCATCTGCCCTCAACCTCAGGCCAGGCCTGCTGCTCCATGCTGCTCGCAGCAGGTCCAAAAGGGCTCGGAATGGTCGGAGGACTATTCAACTTTCAACATCTTTGGATGTTGGCCTTGGGAGCTTGCAGGCCTGACAGAGGGTCAGCCCAATAGCCATGCGGAGCCACCGTCAACCCTCGGCTCGGCCCTGAAGATCTGGGCCCGGGCTGATGCCCAAGGGCAGACTAAACACCACCGTTCTCAACAGTTGGAAATTATAGGCCTATTTCCTTCTTTCCCTTTGTAGCGAAAATTATTGAAAGCACTGTTCTGCAACAACTTACAGACTTCCTGGAAAAAAACAAAATTCTTAATCCTCATCAATTTGGTTTTTGCCGATCTATGAGTACAGAATTGCTGGTTTTGTCTCTGCCACCACCACTGGGAGGCTATTCAATGTATCTACCATGCTTTCTATAAATAAACATTTCTTAAGATTATTTCTGAGTCTACCCACTGTCAACCTCATTGCATGGCACATTGTTCCAGTCACCATTCTGTTGAAAGAGGCTCACCCTCTGTGCATGGAAACCTTTGAGATATTTGAATGTCTCTATCATATGTCCCCTATCCTCCAAGTTGCACATGTTTAGATTTTTAAGTCTACCCCCCTATGCTGTAGAATGAAGACCACTTACAATTTTAGAAGCAAACCTCTGGAAAGACTACATCCTGTTTATATACTTTTGAAGATGAAGTCTCCAGAATTGTGCACAGTATTCCAAATAAGGTAATGTCACATCTGGCTAACTCAACTCCTCCCAGTTACACCTCAGAATTCCCTAATTAATCCATCTAAATTCTAGCTGGCTAACTGATCATGCATCTAAAATTTAGCCAGATGAGTGCCCAAAATCTTAATTTAGCTGGATAACTTCTGAGTTATTTGGCTAAATGCTTTTGAATATGGACCTCTAAAATACTATCATTCATAGAATTCATAAAACAATACTAAGGAAAACAGTAGACAAAGCAAACAATAAAACATGAATTGATTAACTTAAAATGCATAAGCAATTACTCTGCAGGCTACCATATCAATTTCATGCCTCTTGGATAAGTAGGGTTGTTAAATATTGATCAAATATTTTGATATCCAGAATAGAGGGTAGATCACTTTGGAAAGCGTTCCACATGTTTGGGCCAATTTATGAGAAGGATAGTGAACCTGTGACCTGAAGACCTATTTGCTTAATACCAGGCACTATTACTTAATACCAGGCACTATAATCATCAGAAAAGTGAAGCTGACGGGATGGCACATATATAAAAACAAGACCTGACAAATTATCCTCTCCTTCAAACCAGTAAAAGAATATTAAATGCAATTCTTTGAATGATTGGCAGCCAATGAAACTGTCTGAGCATGGGAAAAATGTATTCTCTCATTTTAGTCCCAGTAACCAACTGGGCCATTGGATACAAACCGGAGTGATTTGTATCTGATACAAGAACTTCAGTATATAAAAATTAAAAATAAATAAATAAATAAATAAATACGGAAGCATTATTAGAGTTTATATCTGACATATGGGCAATCCCAAGGCTTCACTTTAGGGCTCAATTCAAGACCAGACCCTTTTTGATTTGAGCACTGAAATGGTCATCTACATGATCAGAGGTTTTTCCCTGTACTGTTTTTTCTATATAAATTATAAAGAGATAAATACAAATTTAATTATAAGACAGTTGAATTCTTTTTATATAGAAAACAAAATATAATTGGATAAACTTTCTCTATTAATAAATATTAAAGTTTGCTATTAAAACTTTTGCTAGGTTGGGAATTGGTAGATGAGATAATCTGCTGTGCTTTCTAAATGATACAGTCTGCAGCCCATTATGGGCAAGAGATTGTGGATTGAGTTCCTAAGCACGCTGATGATCTGAAACCATTTCCTGAAAATATGCACTGTGGGGTAGATTTTCAGAGCCCTGCTCGCCTAAATCCGCCCAAAACCGGGCGGATTTAGGCGAGCAGGGCCCTGCGCGCCGGGAAGCCTATTTTACATAGGCCTCCCGGCGCGCGCAGAGCCCCGGGACTCGCGTAAGTCCCGGGGTTCTCGGAGGGGGGCGTGTCGGGGGGCGGGGCCGGAGCGCGCGGCGTTGCGGGGGCGTGTCGGCAGCGTTTTGGGGGCGGGTACGGGGCGTGGCTACGGCCCGGGGGCGTGGCCGCGCCCTCCGTACCCGCCCCCAGGTCGCGGCCCGGCGCGCAGCAGGCCCGCTGGCGCGCGGGGATTTACGTCTCCCTCCGGGAGGCGTAAATCCCCCGACAAAGGTAAGGGGGGGGTGTAGACAGGGCCGGGGGGGTGGGTTAGGTAGGGGAAGGGAGGGTAAGGTGAGGGGAGGGCAAAGGAAAGTTCCCTCCGAGGCCGCTCCGATTTCGGAGCGGCCTTGGAGGGAACGGGGGGAGGCAGCGCGGCTCGGCGCGCGCAGGCTATACAAAATCGATAGCCTTGCGCGCGCCGATCCAGGATTTTAGTGGATACGCGCGGCTCCGCGCGTATCTACTAAAATCCAGCGTACTTTTGTTTGCGCCTGGAGCGCAAACAAAAGTAGGCTGTTCGCGCTCGTCTGAAAATCTACCCCTGTGTGTATTTGTGCACCTGATATGGTTATTACATGTCAAGGCTAAATCTAATTGAAATCTCATCTCTCTTAAGTACTCAAAAAAGGGTATTGTTATTGCAATTACAGGGGAGGACATTTACATGAGAGCCATTAATATCAGTTTCAGTAAAATTAAGCATTAGGTGATTCTCAGTCATCCAAATTTGTATTAATCCTATAAAAGATGTTACATGCTCTAATATTGCTGGAATCTCTATCTAAACAAAAAAGAATAGCCCTAAGTCATCTGCATAAATTTGATAAAATATGAAGGCATCATCAAGGATGTCACATAGCAACCATAGAAAAATATTAAAGGTAGAGAACAGAACAAACCCCTGAGACACTCCAGCTAACCGAGGAAACCAATCCAATCTTTTCTGACCATTTCTGACTGATTGCTGTCAAATTGGAGACAAACAATTGATAAACATCACCCCCAATACCTAGATGTCGCAAGCTCTGCAACAACTTGATATAACATATAATGCAAACATGGAATTTTAATGCTTTAAAGTATAAAATCAGGCACTTCGGGTACAAAAATCCACCGGCTACATTTCATTAGGAAGGACAAGAACTGAAAACTGTAAAAGAAGAGAGAGATCAAGGAATCATTGTTTCAGTTGACTTCAAGTTTACCTTAACACAATTTTGTTTTAAATAGCATCAAAACTGTTTAGTAACTGACAATGTTGACTTCCTGTTTAAAGCTTTTTTCAGGGTCACGTTTAACTCTTTGCTTCTCAAGCTGTAAATCAGAGGGTTTAGCAGTGGGAGAGTGACCATATACGCTGGAAACACTGAGAGGAGAGGAACACCTTGCTGGTGGCTGAAAGGAATCAGTAAGTGTTTGCTTGGGACATTGACATTGACTTTTTTAAAAGTATTGGGGCAAAGTTAACTATTGGGAATATTATTTAGTGTGTTTGTGTGTTTGTGCCTTTAATAGTCAGGCAGTGAATAAACAAGTTAGACTGTTTGCATTTTTAAATAGTCAGTCAATAAGGTAGCAGTAGGTAGGCAGTGAATACACAAGTTAGACTGTTTGTATTTTTAGTCAGTCAATAAGGTAGCAGTAGGTAGTGTGTTTATTTTTTAAAAGTCTGCCTGACTATTAAAGTGTCCTCCAGACTTTTAAAGAGCTAAGAGTTTTATAATAATAACTGAGTGCATTGTATTGAAAAACAAACAAAAAAAAAAAAACCACAAAAAAGTAGCCAGAAGCTAGAAATAAGCTAGGAGCAGTATATACCAAAGTAAAAAAGTTGAATAGTTCAGCTCAGTTACTCACCTTGGAAAGGTGTTGAGGTAGTGTGATTAGGTTTGAATAGGGAACAACATTTGTTAATCAAGGGAGCTGTGAGTCACTCAGGCTGACTAACTAAGTGTGAAGACTGTGTGTTTTGTGAATAGGTACTATTGTGTGTTTGTGAATAGGTGCTATTCTTTGTTAATCAGCACAGCAGGGAGTCACTCAGGAAATCTAACTGAAAGGTCATGCAGGAAATCTAACTGAAAGGTCACTCAGGAAATCTAACTGAAGTGTACATCTCCTAAGGGATTGTTTTGCACTAATTTACTTTAGAAGCACATTATAAATTAGAAGGAAAGAGCTCAGTAGCCCACATTCTAGTGGAAACACTGAGAGGAGAGGAACACCTTGCTGGTGGCTGAAAGGAATCAGTAAGTGTTTGCTTGGGACATTGACATTGACTTTTTTAAAAGTATTGGGGCAAAGTTAACTATTGGGAATATTATTTAGTGTGTTTGTGTCTTTAATAGTCAGGCAGTGAATAAACAAGTTAGACTGTTTGCATTTTTAAATAGTCAGTCAATAAGGTAGCAGTAGGTAGGCAGTGAATACACAAGTTAGACTGTTTGTATTTTTAGTCAGTCAATAAGGTAGCAGTAGGTAGTGTGTTTATTTTTTAAAAGTCTGCCTGACTATTAAAGTGTCCTCCAGACTTTTAAAGAGCTAAGAGTTTTATAATAATAACTGAGTGCATTGTATTGAAAAACAAACAAAAAAAACCCCACAAAAAAGTAGCCAGAAGCTAGAAATAAGCTAGGAGCAGTATATACCAAAGTAAAAAAGTTGAATAGTTCAGCTCAGTTACTCACCTTGGAAAGGTGTTGAGGTAGTGTGATTAGGTTTGAATAGGGAACAACATTTGTTAATCAAGGGAGCTGTGAGTCACTCAGGCTGACTAACTAAGTGTGAAGACTGTGTGTTTTGTGAATAGGTACTATTGTGTGTTTGTGAATAGGTGCTATTCTTTGTTAATCAGCACAGCAGGGAGTCACTCAGGAAATCTAACTGAAAGGTCACGCAGGAAATCTAACTGAAAGGTCACTCAGGAAATCTAACTGAAGTGTACATCTCCTAAGGGATTGTTTTGCACTAATTTACTTTAGAAGCACATTATAAATTAGAAGGAAAGAGCTCAGTAGCCCACATTCCAGTGGAAACACTGAGAGGAGAGGAACACCTTGCTGGTGGCTGAAAGGAATCAGTAAGTGTTTGCTTGGGACATTGACATTGACTTTTTTAAAAGTATTGGGGCAAAGTTAACTATTGGGAATATTATTTAGTGTGTTTGTGTGTTTGTGCCTTTAATAGTCAGGCAGTGAATAAACAAGTTAGACTGTTTGCATTTTTAAATAGTCAGTCAATAAGGTAGCAGTAGGTAGGCAGTGAATACACAAGTTAGACTGTTTGTATTTTTAGTCAGTCAATAAGGTAGCAGTAGGTAGTGTGTTTATTTTTTAAAAGTCTGCCTGACTATTAAAGTGTCCTCCAGACTTTTAAAGAGCTAAGAGTTTTATAATAATAACTGAGTGCATTGTATTGAAAAACAAACAAAAAAAAAAAACCACAAAAAAGTAGCCAGAAGCTAGAAATAAGCTAGGAGCAGTATATACCAAAGTAAAAAAGTTGAATAGTTCAGCTCAGTTACTCACCTTGGAAAGGTGTTGAGGTAGTGTGATTAGGTTTGAATAGGGAACAACATTTGTTAATCAAGGGAGCTGTGAGTCACTCATGCTGACTAACTAAGTGTGAAGACTGTGTGTTTTGTGAATAGGTACTATTGTGTGTTTGTGAATAGGTGCTATTCTTTGTTAATCAGCACAGCAGGGAGTCACTCAGGAAATCTAACTGAAAGGTCACGCAGGAAATCTAACTGAAAGGTCACTCAGGAAATCTAACTGAAGTGTACATCTCCTAAGGGATTGTTTTGCACTAATTTACTTTAGAAGCACATTATAAATTAGAAGGAAAGAGCTCAGTAGCCCACATTCCAGTGGAAACACTGAGAGGAGAGGAACACCTTGCTGGTGGCTGAAAGGAATCAGTAAGTGTTTGCTTGGGACATTGACATTGACTTTTTTAAAAGTATTGGGGCAAAGTTAACTATTGGGAATATTATTTAGTGTGTTTGTGTGTTTGTGCCTTTAATAGTCAGGCAGTGAATAAACAAGTTAGACTGTTTGCATTTTTAAATAGTCAGTCAATAAGGTAGCAGTAGGTAGGCAGTGAATACACAAGTTAGACTGTTTGTATTTTTAGTCAGTCAATAAGGTAGCAGTAGGTAGTGTGTTTATTTTTTAAAAGTCTGCCTGACTATTAAAGTGTCCTCCAGACTTTTAAAGAGCTAAGAGTTTTATAATAATAACTGAGTGCATTGTATTGAAAAACAAACAAAAAAAAAACCACAAAAAAGTAGCCAGAAGCTAGAAATAAGCTAGGAGCAGTATATACCAAAGTAAAAAAGTTGAATAGTTCAGCTCAGTTACTCACCTTGGAAAGGTGTTGAGGTAGTGTGATTAGGTTTGAATAGGGAACAACATTTGTTAATCAAGGGAGCTGTGAGTCACTCAGGCTGACTAACTAAAGTTACTGTTTGTAATTCCCAACCCACCCACCCCAAGCTCATCCCTTAATTTATAGGCAGGTGCCACTTGCACAAAAAAAACCAAAAAAAACCCCATCAACAAAAACTTTATTGAGTATTCGATCAGACCCCAGAAGGCCACTACCAGACATATAGTGAATCACTAATACATTTAAAGGAACTTAGACACATTCCTACTCCCATAGAAACCTAAAACTTAACTAGGAACTGATCAAAATTGAGATGAAGGCAGCAGTCCAGCAGCAAGAGGGGGGCTTCCCAGTCTTTTGCATCGAGTGTCACATGTATGATTTTTTACCCACCGGTGAGAAGTTGTACATGTGCATGCGATGCAAAGAGCTCCTGGCTCTCAGAGAACGAGTCCGATCTCTGGAGGCTAGAGTGGCAGACCTGGAGGAGCTGAGGGAGACAGAGAGGTATATAGATGAGACCTTCAGGGACATAGTAGTCCAGTCCCAACTTCAGACTGGCAGCCCTGGTGCTGCCTTGGAGGAAGAAGGTCTCATAATGGGAGAGCACCAACCAGGTGTAGCAGGAAAGGATCCTGTAGCAAGGACCTGCTCTCTAGGTGATGCATTGTCCTTTCGCACTGAGGATATCTCCCCAAGGCCTACTGCCCAGGAGGGAAGGGTTAGGTCGGCTGTCATAGTTGGTGATTCGATTATTAGGAATGTAGATAGCTGGGTGGCGGGTGGGCGTGAGGATCGCCTGGTAACATGCCTACCTGATGCGAAGGTGGTGGACCTCACGCGTCACCTAGATAGGATTTTAGACAGTGCTGGGGAGGAGCCGGCTGTCATGGTACACGTGGGCACCAACGACATAGGAAAATGTGGGAGGGAGGTTCTGGAAGCCAAATTTAGGCTCTTAGGTAGAAAGATTAAATCCAGAACCTCCAGGGTAGCATTCTCTGAAATGCTCCCTGTTCCACGCGCAGGTCACCAGAGGCAGGCAGAGCTCCGGAGTCTCAATGCGTGGATGAGACGATGGTGCAAGGAAGAGGGATTCAGTTTTGTTAGGAACTGGGGAACCTTTTGGGGAAGGGGGAGTCTCTTCCGAAGGGATGGGCTCCACCTTAACCAGGGTGGAACCAGACTGCTGGCGCTAACCTTTAAAAAGGAGATAGAGCAGCTTTTAAACTAGAACAAAGGGGAAAGCCGACAGTCGCTCAGCAGCGCATGGTTCGGAGAGATGTATCTTCAAAGGATACTAAAGATGCATTAGAATTAGGGCATCCCGACAGTGAGGTTCCAATAATTAGAAAAGTAGTCCAAGTGCCTGTAACTAAAAACTCACCTGAGCTAAAAAATTCTAACTTATCCCTATCAATTAAAAAGCAGAATAAAAATACAAACAAAAAACAAACTTTGAAATGTTTGTATGCTTAATGCCAGAAGTCTAAGAAGTAAGATGGGAGAATTAGAATGTATAGCAGTAAATGATGACATAGACTTAATTGGCATCTCAGAGACATGGTGGAAAGAGGATAACCAATGGGACAGTGCTATACCGGGGTACAAATTATATCGCAATGACAGAGAGGAGCAGTCGGGAGGAGGTGTGGCGCTTTATGTCCGGGATGGCATAGAGTCCAACAGGATAAACATCCTGCATGAGACTAAATACAAAATTGAATCTTTATGGGTAGAAATCCCTTGTGTATCAGGGAAGACTACAGTGATAGGGGTATACTACCGTCCACCTGGTCAAGATGGTGAGATGGACAGTGAAATGCTAAGAGAAATTAGGGAAGCTAACCAAATTGGTAGTGCAGTAATAATGGGAGACTTCAATTACCCCAATATAGACTGGGTAAATGTATCATCGAGTCACGCTAGAGAGATAACGTTCCTGGATGGAATAAATGATAGCTTTATGGAGCAATTGGTTCAGGAACCGACGAGAGAGGGAGCAATTTTAGATCTAATTCTCAGTGGAGCACAGGACTTGGTGAGAGAGGTAACGGTGGTGGGGCCGCTTGGCAATAGTGATCATAATATGATCAAATTTGATTTAATGACTGGAAAAGGAACAGTGTGCAAATCCAAGGCTCTTGTGCTAAACTTTCAAAAGGGAAACTTTGATAAAATGAGAAAAATTGTTAGAAAAAAACTGAAAGGAGCAGCTACAAAAGTAAAAAATGTCCAAGAGGCGTGGTCATTGTTAAAAAATACCATTCTAGAAGCACAGTCCAGGTGTATTCCACACATTAAGAAAGGTGGAAAGAAGGCAAAATGATTACCGGCATGGTTAAAAGGGGAGGTGAAAGAAGCTATTTTAGCCAAAAGATCTTCATTCAAAAATTGGAAGAAGGATCCAACAGAAGAAAATAGGATAAAGCATAAACATTGGCAAGTTAAATGTAAGACATTGATAAGACAGGCTAAGAGAGAATTTGAAAAGAAGTTGGCTGTAGAGGCAAAAACTCACAGTAAAAACTTTTTTAAATATATCCGAAGCAGAAAGCCTGTGAGGGAGTCAGTTGGACCGTTAGATGATCGAGGGGTTAAAGGGGCACTTAGAGAAGATAAGGCCATTGCGGAAAGATTAAATGATTTCTTTGCTTCGGTGTTTACTGAAGAGGATGTTGGGGAGGTACCCGTAATGGAGAAGGTTTTCATGGGTAATGATTCAGATGGACTGAATCAAATCACGGTGAACCTAGAAGATGTGGTAGACCTGATTGACAAACTGAAGAGTAGTAAATCACCTGGACCGGATGGTATACACCCCAGAGTTCTGAAGGAACTAAAAAATGAAATTTCAGACCTATTAGTAAAAATTTGTAACTTATCATTAAAATCATCCATGGTACCAGAAGACTGGAGGATAGCAAATGTAACCCCAATATTTAAAAAGGGTTCCAGGGGCGATCCGGGAATCTACAGACCGGTTAGCCTGACTTCAGTGCCAGGAAAAATAGTGGAAAGTGTTCTAAACATCAAAATCACAGAACATATAGAAAGACATGGTTTAATGGAACAAAGTCAGCATGGCTTTACCCAGGGTAAGTCTTGCCTCACAAATCTGCTTCACTTTTTTGAAGGAGTTAATAAACATGTGGATAAAGGTGAACCGGTAGATATAGTATACTTGGATTTTCAGAAGGCGTTTGACAAAGTTCCTCATGAGAGGCTTCTAGGAAAAGTAAAAAGTCATGGGATAGGTGGCGATGTCCTTTCGTGGATTGCAAACTGGCTAAAAGACTAAAGAGGTTAGGACTTTTCAGCTTGGAGAAGAGACGACTGAGGGGGGATATGATAGATAGGGGTGTGCATTCGGATTGACCGCATTAGTAAAACGCAACTCATATTTTTTTTTTACTTAAAAAATTGATTCGACATAAACGATCGGATTTCCCACATATCGAACATAGATATGTTCGATATGTGGGAAATCGCCATTGTTGAGCCAAAATAAAAATATAAACCCCCTCACCCTCCTTAATCCCCCCCCCCCCCCCGACTTACCACAACTCCCTGGTGATGGAGCGAGGAGTGAGGACGCCATTTCTGCAATCCTTGGCGAGAAGCATGTGACGTCGGCGGCACGTCGAGTGACGCCGGCGTCACGTGATTCCCGGCTCGTTCGCGCCGGACGGCTCGTTCGGCCCAAAAAGAACTTTTGGCCAGCTTGGGGGGGCCTCCTGACCCCCCCAAGCTGGCCAAAAGTTCTTTTTGGGCCGAACGAGCCGTCCGGCGCGAACTCGCCGGGAATCACGTGGCGCCGCGTCACTCAGACGCGACGTCACGTGATTCCCGGCAAGTTCGCGCCGGACAGCTCGTTCGGCCCAAAAAGAACTTTTGGCCAGCTTGGGGGGGCCTCCTGACCCCCTCAAGCTGGCCAAAAGTTCTTTTTGGGCTGAACGAGCCGTCCGGCGCGAACTCGCCGGGAATCACGTGGCGCCGCGTCACTCAGACGCGACGTCACGTGATTCCCGGCAAGTTCGCTCCGGACGGCTCGTTCGGCCCAAAAAGAACTTTTGGCCAGCTTGGGGGGCCTCCTGACCCCCCCAAGCTGGCCAAAACGAGCCGGGAATCACGTGACGCCGCGTCACTCGACGTGCCACCGACGTCACATGCTTCTCGCCAAGGATTGCAGAAATGACGTCCTCACTCCTCGCTCGATCACCAGGGAGTTGTGGTAAGTCTGGGGGGGGGATTAAGGAGGGTGAGGGGGTTTAAATTTTTTTTTTTGCACATATGTACATATACCCAACTCATTGGATTTTTTTTATGTCCATATTGGCCGCAAGTGGGACCCCCTTTCGGACATAAAAAATATGAACATAAAATTTTGCTCTGCACATCCCTAATGATAGAGGTGTTTAAAATCATGAGAGGTCTAGAACGGGTAGATGTGAATCGGTTATTTACTCTTTCGGATAGTAGAAAGACTAGGGGGCACTCCATGAAGTTAGCATGGGGCACATTTAAAACTAATCGGAGAAAGTTCTTTTTTACTCAACGCACAATTAAACTCTGGAATTTGTTGCCAGAGAATGTGGTTCGTGCAGTTAGTATAGCTGTGTTTAAAAAAGGATTGGATAAGTTCTTGGAGGAGAAGTCCATTACCTGCTATTAAGTTCACTTAGAGAATAGCCACTGCCATTAGCAATGGTAAAATGGAATAGACTTCGTTTTTGGGTACTTGCCAGGTTTATGGCCTGGATTGGCCACTGTTGGATACAGGATGCTGGGCTTGATGGACCCTTGGTCTGACCCAGTATGGCATTTTCTTATGTTCTTATGTTCTTATGTAACCATCTTGTTTGATTTCAGAGAACTTGCTGAGCTGGGCTGCATATAAATTCCTAACATAGTCCCATATAACAGAATGAGGACTGTAAGGTGGGAGGAGCAGGTGGAGAAGGCCTTGCTTTTCCCCTCTCTAGAACGGATTCTCAGGATTGTGGAGATGATGAAGATTTATTTTTTATTTATTTATTTAAGATGTAGGATGTCAGAGTCAGGAGAAATGGGGTAAAGGCTACAAACACAGACTCTATATAAGTCATAGTTAGGATGATTGAAGTGTCTGTGCAGGAAAGTTCCTGTAGTGCTGTGATTTCACAGAAGAAGTGATTGATAACATTGGAGTCACAGAAAGAAAACTGGGATGCAAAGATAGTCGGTGGCAATGAGTCTATTAAACCTGCAATCCATGAGATACCTGCCAGAAGAACACAGACCCTCTTATTCATGACTATGGTATAACGCAGGGGATTGCATATTGCAACATAACAATCATATGCCATGGCAGCAAGAAGTGTAATTTCTATCCCTGCACAGGCTAGAAAGCAATACAGTTGTATAATGCATGCACTGAAAGAAATAATTTTACTTTCTGTCAGAAGGACTAAGAGTAATTTTGGCACAGTGACTGTCAGGGAAGAGATGTCAAGGGCAGACAGGTTGACCAAGAAGAAATACATGGGGGTGTGCAGGTGGGAATCGGCACATACTATGCAGATAACGAGGAGGTTCCCCAGCACGGCCATCAGGTAGAGGAGTGAGAAGAGAGCAAAGAGTGGGAGCTGCAGCTCTGGGAACTGTGAGAATCCCAGAATCAGGAATTCAGTCACAGCGCTGTGATTTCCTGTTGCCCATTGTTTGTGCTTCATGGAGTACTGAAGAGAAAAAGAAGACAAAGTATGATAGAGAAACAAATAGAAACTAGGCAGCACTGAATCCAATAAAATATATATATATATATATATATAAAATAAAAGTGTGGCCATCAATTTGGCATCAGGGCATTTGGCCCTCTCAGTTTTTGATCTACTGGACATAACAGATGATACATTTTAACTTATACCAACTATTCTAAAGTACTACTTCAACACGTGTAGAAAATTTATGACTTTTTATCGTCCATCTCCTGAGCACATTATTACCTATTATTTTTTACTTATTTGAAAGTGATGATATATCACTTATATTCACAAATATCAATGTGAAGGAGTGTACAGAACAGTGCATCATAAAAAAGCAATTAAAATGTAAAACACGGCATAAACATTCAATAATACAATAAAACAAAGTAACTGACAGTATAAAATAGCGTAAAAGTTCAATAAAATAATAAAAAAGATGGGGTGTATGTAACGAAAATGCAGAATGGCTCAAAGGAAGGCTAACTGAAAATAATGAGCATTTGGCTTTTTTCTGAAGAGTTTCAGTTCAGGAATGTGCCTTAGTTTATTCCACGGGCTGTGGCCAGTGACAGAGAAAGCCCTACTATGAGGGGGCCTGAAGATGAGCTCTTTACTGGTGGGTATCTGAAGAAGATCTTTCACAGCTGATCTTAGAGCTCTCCCAGGACCTTATCTTGTAAGCCTCCTGGATAATGAGACAGGACCATCATCTTGAAGAGCTCTAAAAACTGCCATCAACCTTTTTAACCTAAATGTCCTGAGGAACTGAAATCCCACAGTCAGAGACTGACACATTAACACTTTAATACAATCCCATACTCACAGAATCAAATAGTCATGGAGTCATAGCAGGATATGTGATCAATTACACAGTAATACCCTTATGTTGTCATCTACCTACATAATTGTGCAGTCTGAGAGAGATTTACAATGTTACAGCATGAAGTTTCATAATTATAAAGTCACCATTTCACAATGAAACAGTTGCAGGATTACAAATAAGTATTGTGTTACACTCTTACCAGGTACAGTTATATTGTAACTGGTTTCACATTATTGCTAAGTTTTCTTTTTTTTGCAATTCTGTGCTTTAGCAAATACAATCCAAAGCTATATTTTAAGATTTTTCATTTATTGAAAATATATTTATTTAAATCATGATGAACACTTTTCTTGGCAGTTATAGATCTCCAGATGTGCAGGTTAAGAACTCTACCTCAAAATGTTCCCTCATGTAGCAGGTATTTCATGATGTGCTTACTTGAAGCAACATAAAAATAAGAGCCACAGCAGAATTGTTTAAATTGATGGAGGGAAATATATTCTGCACATGCATTGAAGTTTCAGATATGCATGTGAATGTTTCCTCATGTAAGTCCATCTCAATCGTAGCCGGTATAAATATTCACTGGTACTTTTGCATCTGTTTAACTTTTAGTGGGATGTAAGAAAGAAACTCCCTGGTCTGCTTCTCATTTACAATTTGTTTTATTTTTGCAGGTACAAATGTAATCATGGATCTTGCCACTAAGCAGCTTATGGGAAATTTGCACCTTTCATTTTTCTTTAATTCATGACACAAGTATTCAAGGCTTTTGAAACCTGCTCTTATTGCTTCTCTACATCTGTGGCAGCACATAAGTGGAGGTTTAATTAGGTTTAGAGAGGTTTGCTCCATCTGAGAACAGACAGAGCTTCCATATGGGTTCTCTGTATCCTGGGTACTGCTCAGCTGCATGCATGCAGGGAAAGACAGGTGAACAAACATGGTCACCTCATGAATTTACTCCTTTCCTTTCACAAAGAACACAAAATGCACTTGAAATGCTTACTATTAAGATATCATTTTAACGTATGTGCTGCTTCTATTAGAAAATCCTAGAAAAGATTAGAGCTCAGTTTTTATTACCTTTCTTTATGTAATCTAATTCCAGGGCTTTACACTTGATTTTCAGTAATTTTCAGGATTTTGCCCTTGATTTTCAGGAGGTTCTAGACCTCTCATGATTTTAAACACCTCTATCATATCCCCTCTCAATCATCTCTTCTCCAAGCTGAAAAGTCCTAACCTCTTTAGTCTTTCCTCATAGGGGAGCTGTTCCATTCCCCTTATCATTTTGGTCGCCCTTCTCTGTACCTTCTCCATCGCAATTATATCTTTTTTGAGATGCGGCGACCAGAATTGTACACAGTATTCAAGGTGCGTTCTCACCATGGAGCGATACAGAGGCATTATGACATTTTTCATTTTATTCACCATTCCCTTTCTAATAATTCCCAACATTCTGTTTCCTTTTTTGACTGCCGCAGCACACTGAATCGACAATTTCAATGTGTTATCCACTATGACACCTAGTTCTCTTTCTTGGGTTGCAGCACCTAATATGGAGCCCAACATTGTGTAATTATAGCATGGTTTATTTTTCCCTATATACATCACCTTGCACTTATCCACATTAAATTTCATCTGCCATTTGGAAGCCCAATTTTCCAGTCTCACAAGGTCTTCCTGAACAATTTTATGTCATCTGCAAATTTGATTATCTCACTCGTCGTATTTCTTTCAAGATCATTTATAAATATATTGAAAAGTAAGGGTCACAATACAGATCCCTGAGGCACTCCACTGTCCACTCCCTTCCACTGAGAAAATTGCCCATTTAATCCTACTCTCTGTTTCCTGTCTTTTCGCCAGTTTGCAATCCATGAAAGGACATCGCCACCTATCCCATGACTTTTTACTTTTCCTAGAAGCCTCTCATGAGGAACTTTGTCAAACGCCTTCTGAAAATCCAAGTATACTATATCTACCAGTTCACCTTTATCCACATGTTTATTAACTCCTTCAAAAAGTGAAGCAGATTTGTGAGGCAAGACTTGCCTTGGGTAAAGCCATGCTGACTTTGTTCCATTAAACCATGTCTTTCTATATGTTCTGTGATTTTGATGTTTAGAACACTTTCCACTATTTTTCCTGGCACTGAAGTCAGGCTAACCGGTCTGTAGTTTCCCGGATCGCCCCTGGAGCCCTTTTTAAATATTGGGGTTACATTTGCTATCCTCCAGTCTTTAGGTACAATGGATGATTTTAATGATAAATTACACATTTTTACTAATAGGTCTTAAATTTCATTTTTTAATTCCTGGATAACTTTAAACTGCTCTCAGGTACGTCCAGAGTTATGTCAAAAACTTATCCAGATAACTCTTAATAACGGAGTTTGTCAGATAAGTTATTGTCCTAACTCTGCCCCACCCTGGAACTCCCCCAACACGCCCCTTTCTTATTCAGGTAAATCTTAGCCAGATAAAGACTTATCCAAATAACTATTAGCTGGATAGGCAATGGAAAAATTACCAAGCCATTTAGATGGACAACTGTGACTTATCTTTCTAAATGGCTTTGGATATTGACCACAAAGAAAACTGCCCAAATACTGTGCATACTCCAAGATCAGCAAAATTCAAAATGTCAAAGAAAGAAAATGGATCTTGGTAATTTAATCAATAATTTATGTAAAGCGCATATAACGACTATATTATGATGGCCAAATTTTAATTCCCCGGTTTGCGCCATTAATGAGAGATATGCTCATATTTCCCAAATGGCCCAAATATGTGTATCTCCTGGTATGCGCGGAAGAGCCGGGTTTGTAAAAACGGGCCGGGCTGGGGAAAGGTAAAGAGTGGGGAAAAAAGGGAAGCAGGGTAGGTAGGTGGTTATAGAGGTTCTCTCCCAGTCTGCTCCTTTATTGGAACAAACTGGGAGGGAACTGGGGAAGGCCCGATTGTGTCACTGTGCAGCTGTAAATAAAGCCCCTTGTGTACATGAGTCGGCACCACATGCACATGCGTGCACTAATATAAAATCGGGCATGGATGTACATGCGGCTAGCTGACTTTTTTTTTAACATGAGCACATCGACGTACGCATTATAAAATTGTCACATCCATATGCAAGGGCCTGGAAACACATGCACATGGATGCCCGTGTGGTTCTTTGAAAATCTACTGTTTAGTGTGTATGTAGGACCATCGTTGTCAGCACTTCTCAATATATTATGCTGTGAAGTGCTGGTCCACTTGTATGATCGTTTTGTATTTTTTAGAATACATGTAAAATAATCAACATCATTTAATCATCTAATTAAGAAATCTCATAGGACAACTTTGTCCCCAACGTCCAAGCAGCAATGAATAGTAAGGTCCTGTAGTCGTATGAAGTCTTATGAAGCCAATAATGTTACTTATCTTAAGCTGTATACAAGCTCTCAGAGAGACCCCCGACATGAATTTGTTTCAGACACTGCCTGCATCAGGGGCACAGTGCTTCTTTAAGAGCCTGCCTGGAGACGCTCTGACCTGATTAATGCTATGGGTTAGCAGGTGGCCTATTCTGGTGGTTCATAGTAGGGGTCTCATTTCAATTTTCTGAATTTGTCAGGGACCTAGGCTTTTGTGTTGACTCTGGTTTGTCCTATGTTCGTCATATTCATGTACTATTAAAGTCAGTATTTTTTAAACTTAGAATACTTTGACAATTGATTATGTATTATTCCATGTAAAGATTTTCAAACTGTGAATCACTTGTGTGTTCTTTCTTACATCTGTTACTGCAACTCATTCTACATAGGGTGGAGGAGTAGCTGAGTGGTTAGAGCAGTAGTCTATTACCTAGGGAAACCAGATTATAAATTCCACTATCTCTCCTGCAGACCTTAATCAAATCATATTACTCTTCATTACGTCAGCTACAGAAATGAGATTGTAAGCCCTCTGAGGATAAGGAAATACCTATAGTACCTGAATGTAATCCAATCTGAAATACTGAAAAGCAAAATATAAATAAATAGGTTTGCCTAATTACTGCCTAGAAGTTCTCCATTTGCTCCAGAATGCCACAGCCCCTGGATAATGTTGGGTCAGTCTGTTCATGAGCAAGAGCTCCTATGTTGAGAACATATCATTGGTTACCAATCTGGTATAGGATTCAGTTTAAAGCTTTTATCCAACTTAGTTCACCATATGTGGCCAATCTGCTTACACAATATTTTCCTCCAGAAACCTTGCGATCTTCAGGTAAACAACGGCTTTTAGTTCCCTCCCTAAGGTTTGCTTGTTTACAGAATCCACTCGTTCCTTAGCATTTTCAGAAGTGTAATATCAGCGGACAGGGTTGGGTAAGGGGGGTCCCAATGTTCCTGCAGTAGATTTAATGGGCCCTGCAACCCAAATCAGCATTGACCCGATAAGGTAAAACATGTTACTGGGGCTCTAACTTGACCCCCATCCTTACCCTGGGGCTGCCAGTTGAAGAAGGCCCACAAACAATTCACCACCCCCACCTCCAACTCTAGCCTCTGACACTGTCTGACATAGGTATAGTTTGGGGTGCATGGGAAGTGGTGTCCCCCAAATGACCTTGGGTAGTGCTGTTTGTGCCCTCTCTTATCAAATGAGCTCCCTAGCTATTGAATCCCCCAAATGAACAAACTAAACCTATGATGTCTCAGTACCTCTATCTTTCAAACACAAATCTAAGTCTCAGTCTGTGTCCCTGTCCCTTCCCCATCAAAACGAGTCCATCTCCCTCCAGTGATCCAATTTTTAAATTATGATACCCCCTATAATTCAGCTTACCCTACTCATGGCTCTACAATTCCTAAATGGGGCAGGAAGAATACCAGTCAGTCCTGTCCCAATTGCCAGTATGTAAAACGGCACCAGCTGCCCTGTGTCAGTGCCATTTTTTGTATGGATGAGCAGAGGTGCAGAGGTACCTATGCAAAACAAAATGGCACCTGTAATATGGTCAGATGATGCTATATTTACAAATTGGAAGGAGGGGCAGGTGCTAGAGCATCAATCTTACACCTTTTAGAAAATTTAGATCTGAAAATGGGGTAAGATGGATTCAGAGTTTTCATTTTTGGTTGCCAGAGATGGAAAACATCTTCTTTATCTACGCCTCCAACTGTAGTTGACTATCGATCCTCCTACCCCCTCTCCCCTCTGGGTGTGCCACCTCATGCAGTAGCACAGTTTGCACATCCTGTACCTCCAGGCCTAGAAACTGAATGCAGAGAGTGGTAATTAATGAAGTCCAATCTGGTGAAGTTAAAATGATCATTTGGTTATGAAGTGCTCTGTGCTAGGACAGGTTCTTTTCTATATCTTTATTAGCAATACTGGAGACTGGCAAGACAAATATATGCTCTTTTTCAGATAATACCAAAAAACTGTAACATCAAACACATTTGGGAAGGGTTAAAAAATAAAATGGGACAGGAAAACACTGAACAAATGCTCAAGGACTTGTGCTAAGTGGAAAACAATTGAGGTTCATATTCAGCAGCTAAGCTCGTTAGCAGTGCGGCTGGGCTATTTAGCTGAATAAATGTATCCTCTTGACTTAGCTCATACATTCAGTGGAGTGGCTGTGCCACTGACTATACTCAGCTATCTTAAAGCTGACCATATATGTTTATCCTGCTAAGCTTAGGACAGCTATTCAGACCAACCAGAATAAGCCAGATAAGATTCCTAGATAATTCTGAATATTGGAGTCGGATAACTTATCCAGATAACCCAACTCCTCTCAGTTATGACCCCAGAAGGCCCCCAACTTATCCACCTAAATTCTAGCTGCTAACTTATCATGTAGCTAACATATAGCCAAACAAGTGCCCAAAATCTTAATTTAGCTGGACAACATCTGAGTTATTTATTTTATTTATTTATTTAAAACATTTTTATATACCGGCATTCGTTGTGGACATCATGTCGGTTTACCAGACTAAATGCTTTTGAATATGGACATCTAAAACATTAACATTAATAGAATACATAAAGCATCTCTAAACAAAACAGAAGACAAAATAACAAAACATGAATTGATTACCTAAAAATGCATAAGCAGTTACTCTGCAAGCTACCAAGTCAATTTCATCTATAGGCCTCCTGAAAGAGTGGGGCTGTTAAATGCTTATAAACATTTTGAAATCCAAAACAGAGCGTAGCTCACTCAGCAAAGCGTTCCACATGTTTGGGCCAAATAAAGAGAAGGCTTGTGACCTTTTGATGTGAAGACATATTTGCTTAATACCAGGCAGTATTACAAATAGATCATCAGAAAAGAGAAGCTGACAGGATGGCCCATATATAGAAACAAGACCTGACAAATATCCGGGGTCCTCCTTGCCTTCAAACCAGTAAAAGTATATTAAATGCAATTCTTTGAATGATTGGCAGCCAATGAAACTGCCTGTGCATGGGAGTAATGGGTTATCTCATTTTAGTCCCAGTAACCAACTGGGCCTTTGAATACTGAAGCATCATCAGAGTTTGTAACTGACATTTGGGAAATCCCACAAGCAATAACCACTTCAGTGATCAAATCAAGACAAGACCCTTTTTGATCTTAGCACTGAAATGGTCATGTACATGATGAGAGTTTTGTCTCTGTACTATGTTTTTTATGCATCACTTCTAATGAGATAAATACACAATTTAATTATAAGGCAGTTGAGTTTTTTTTTATATAAAAAAGATTTTCTAATTGGATAAGATTTCTCTATTAATAAATATTAAAGGGTATTATGAAACTATTGGTACTATGAGAATTGGTAGATGACATCTGCAGTGCTTTCTAAATGATACAGTTTACAGCCCATTGCGGGAAGAGACTATGGATTACATTCCACGTTGATCATCTGATACCATTTCCTAGAGATTTGCACTGTGTGTATGTGTGCATCTAATATGGTTATTACATGTCAAGGCTAAGTCCAACTGAAAACTCAAATCACTTAAGGGCTGAGAAAAGTGCAAATAATTAGCCTCTATTGTTACTGCCATTTCAGAAGAGAAAGTTTACATGAGAGTCATAAATATCAGTTTTACGAAAGAAAAAAAAAAAAAAGCATTAGGCAATTCCATAAAAGAAGATGTTACATACTCTAATGCTGCTGAGATGTCTGTCTCAACCTATGCCATCCTCATAAATTTTATAAATATGGAGGCTTCATCCGGGATGTCACATAATAGACTTAGATAAATATTGGCAAGGGTAGAGGACGTAACAGACCCCCGAGGCTCTCCAGCTAACACAGGAAACTAATCTGAACATTTCTGACTAGGGATGTGAATTGTTTTTTGACGATTTAAAATATCGTCCGATATATTTTAAATCGTCAAAAATCGTTAGGGCCACGATACAATACCAATTCCCCCGATTTATCGTTAAAAAATCGTAAATCGGGGGAAGGGGGAGGGCAGGAAAACCGGCACACTAAAACCCCCTAAAACCCACCCCCGACCCTTTAAATTAAATCCCCCACCCTCCCGAACCCCCCCCCCAAATGCTTTAAATTGCCTGGGGATCCAGCGGTGGTCCAGAACGGCGGCGGTCCGGAACGGCCCCCTCAATTGAATCCTGTTGTCTTCAGCCGGTGCCATTTTGCAAAATGGCCGCTGCAAAATGGCGGCGGCCATAGACCAAAACGATTCGACACAGGAGGTCGTTCCGGACCCCCGCTGGACTTTTGGCAAGTCTTGTGGGGGTCAGGAGGCCCCCCCAAGCTGGCCAAAGTTCCTGGGAGTCCAGCGGGGTTCCGGGAGCGATTTCTTGCCGCAAATCGTTTTCCGTACGGAAAATGGTGCCGGCAGGAGATCGACTGCAGGAGGTCGTTCAGCGGCGGTCCGGAACCCCCGCTGAACGACCTCCTGCAGTCGATCTCCTGCCGGCGCCATTTTCCGTACGGAAAACGATTCGCGGCAAGAAATCGCTCCCGGAACCCCGCTGGACTCCCAGGAACTTTTGGCCAGCTTGGGGGGGCCTCCTGACCCCCACAAGACTTGCCAAAAGTCCAGCGGGGGTCCGGAACGACCTCCTGCGTCAAATCGTTTTGGTCTATGGCCGCCGCCATTTTGCGGCAGCCATTTGCAAAATGGCGCTGGCTGAAGACAACAGGATTCAATTGAGGGGGCCGTTCCGGACCTCCGCCGTTCTGGACCACTGCTGGATCCCCAGGTAATTTAAAGCATTTGGGGGGGGGGGGGTTCGGGAGGGTGGGGGATTTAATTTAAAGGGTTGGGGGTGGGTTTTAGGGGGTTTTAGTGTGCCGGCTCATGATTTTAACGATTTTCACGATAGTTTACACACCCAAACGGCAACAATACGATTCCCTCCCCCTCCCAGCCGAAATCGATCGTTAAGACGATCGAGGACACGATTCACATCTCTATTTCTGACCATTTCTGTCTTCTTGCTGTCAAAAAGGAGACAAACCATTGATAAACATCACCCCCAATACCTAAATGCCACAAACTCTGCAGCAACTTGCATGACATATACTGCCAAATGTGGAATTTCAATGCTTTAAAATATAAAATCCGGCACTTCAGGTAAAAAAAAATCCACCTGCTACAGTTCATTAAGAAGGACAAGAACTGAAAACTGTAAAACAAGAGAGAGATCAAGGAGTAATTATTTCAGTTGACTTCGTTTACCTTAACACAATTTTGTTTTAAATAGAATGAAAACTGTTCAGTAACTAACAATGTTGATTTCCTGATTAAAGCTTTTTTCAGGGCCACATTTAACTCTTTGCTTCTCAAGCTGTAAATCAGAGGGTTTAGCAGTGGGAGAGTGAGGATATACGCTGCAGTAACCAGCTTGTTTGATTTCACAGAACTTTCAGAGCTGGGCTGCAGATAAATTCCTAACAAAGTCCCATATAACAGAATGAGGACTGTAAGGTGGGAGGAGCAGGTGGAGAAGGCCTTGCTTTTCCCCTCTCTAGATCGGATTCTCAGGATTGTGGAGATGATAATGATGTAGGATGTCAGGGTCAGGAGAAATGGGATGAAGGCTGCAAACACAGACTCAATATAACTCATAGTTAGAATGACTGAGGTGTCTGTGCAGGAAATTTCCTGCAGTGCTGTGAGTTCACAGAAGAAGTGATTGATTAGATTGGAGTCACAGAAAGAAAACTGGGATGTAAAGACAGTCGGTGGCAGAAGCTCTGCTAAACCTACAAGCCATGAGACAGCTGCCAGAAGAACACAGACCCTCTTATTCATGACTATGGTATAACGCAGGGGATTGCATATTGCAACATAACGATCATATGCCATGGCAGTAAAAAGGGTAACTTCTATTGCTGGACAAGCTAGAAAGCAATACATTTGTATAATGCATGCAGCGAAAGAAATAATATTACTTTCTGTCAGAAGTACTAAGAGTAACTTTGGCACAGTGACAGTCAGGGAAGAGATGTCAAGGGCAGACAGGTTGACCAAGAAGAAGTACATGGGGGTGTGCAGGTGGGGATCGGCACATACTATGCAGATAACGAGGAGGTTCCCCAGTACGGCCATCAGGTAGAGGAGTGAGAAGAGAGCAAAGAGAGGGAACTGCAGCTCTGGGAACTCTGAGAATCCCAGAATCAGGAATTCTGTCACACGGCTGTGATTTCCTGTTTCCCATTGTTTGTGCTGAAGAGAAAAAGAAGACAAAGAATGAAAGAGTAACAAATAGGAACTAGGCAGCACTGAGTCCAGTAAATTATATATAAAAAGTAAAATGCATCTCTTAAGTTACAGTGACCTCCAATTTGGCATCAGGGCATTTGGCCCTCTCCGTTTTTGATCTACTGGACATAACAGGTTGGCATAACATAACATTTTATCTTATGCCAACAATTCTAAAGTACCAGTTCAACACGTGTGGGAAATTTATGACTTTTTACCATCCATCTTCTTTTAGCTTATTTTGACACAAATCAATGCTAAGCCATGTACTGAACAGTGCATCATAAGAAACAATTAAAATGTAAAACATGGCATAAACATTCAATAATACAGTAAAACAAAGAAAATGATTGACAATATAAAATAGCATAAAAGTTCAATAAAACAATAAAACATATGGAGCAGATGTAACTAAAACACAGAATGGCTCAAGGGAAGGTTAACTGAAAATAATGAGCATTTAGCTTTTTTCTGAAAAGTTTCAGTTCAGGAATGTGCCTTAGC
The DNA here is from genome assembly GCF_901001135.1 of Rhinatrema bivittatum. NCBI lineage: Eukaryota > Metazoa > Chordata > Amphibia > Gymnophiona > Rhinatrematidae > Rhinatrema > Rhinatrema bivittatum. The sequence continues at coordinate 17,521 of NW_021820735.1, read as the reverse complement.
TTATTCCATAGGCTGTGGTCAGTGACAGAGAAAGCCCTACTATGAGTGGCCTGAAGATGTGATGGGTATCTGAAGGAGACTCTTGTCAGCTGACCTTAGAGCTCTCCCAGGAACATATCTTGTAAGCCTACAGGATATGGAGACAGGACCATCATCCTGAAGAGCTCTAAAAACTGCCATCAACCTTTTCAGCCTAAATCTCTTGAGGGACTGAAATCCCACAGTCAGAGACTGACACATTAACAACTTAGTACAATCCTATACTCACAGAATCAAATAGTGATCAATATGTGATATGTGATCAATTATCCAGTAATACATTTATGTTGTCATCTACTTACATAAATTTGCAGTCTGAGAGAGATTTATAATGTTACAGCATAGTTAAACTATTATAAACTTACCAAATCACAGTGAAACAGTTGTATGATTACAAATAGAAATTTACAAAAGTATTGTGTTGCACTCTCACACAGTCACAGTTATATTGTTACTGTTTATCACATTTTTTCTACGTTTTCCTTTTTATTCTTCCAAGTGTGCCTTGGAAAATAAAATGCAAAGTTATATTTTAAGACACTTCATTTATTGAAAATATACTTATTTAAATCATGTCTTAAAATAAGATGAATAATTCTTTTGCAACTATAGGAGATCATTACAGGGGATTATTTTCAAAAAGCTGTGTTGGATTTTACCTGTGTCTGCAGGTTAAGAACTCTAACTCAAAATGTCCCCTCATGTAGCAGCAAAAAAGTATTTCATGATGCGCGTACATGAAGCAGCTTAAAAATAAGAGTTCCTGCGGAAATGTTTAAATTGATGGAGGAAATTCTGCACATTCATTGATGTTTCAGATATGTATGTGAATGTTTCCTCCTGTAAGTCCATCCTCAAATTTAGCCGGTATGAATATTCACTGGTACTTTTGCACCTGTTTAACGTTTGGTGGATATGAGAAGAAAACTCCCTGGACTGTCTGTCTCCTAATATTTGCTCTATTTTTGCAGGTACAAATGTAATCATTATCGTGCCACTAAGCATCTTATAGAAGATTTGCACCGACAATCCTTCTTTGCTGTTTATCAATTTTATTTAATTTGTGACACAGGTATTAAAAGGGTTTGGAACCTGCTCTTATTGCCTTCTCTGCATCTGTGGCACCACATGACTGAACATTAAACCAAGTTTAGAGAGGTCTGCGCCATCATAGAGAACAGACGGGTTCTTATATCCTGGGTACTGCTCATCTACATGCACGAGGGGAAAAACAGATGATCAAACATAGTCACCTCATTAATTCATTCCTTTACTTTTACAAAGAGCTCAAAAATGCTCTTGAAACAAATGAATGAATGCCTTTAAAGTATCATTTCATAATAAGTTCTGCTTGATTTTATAATCCTGGGAAAGGTTACACCATTTTTATTACCTTCTTTACGTAATCTAATGTCAGGATTTTGCACTTGATTTTCTAGAGATTTGAAATCATTTCATTAAGACTAAAATCCCCCTCTTTCCATATTTTTAAGCTGCTGATGTTTTTCTCAAGGTTTTGCCATGTTTTGAGCCATCCTGCATCACACGTCAGATCGTGCCAATGTATCCATTACTAACTTTGAATGTCTATTGGAGCAGTGGGGTCAACATTTGAACTTCCTCTCAAAGAATATTATAAGAACAGCAGAAAACATTTTGTACATTTTTCTCTGGGAGTGATGAGAACATTAGCAGTGATGAATGTGCCCCAATATTATCCACTTAGAGTAAACCATACTTCAAGATTACTACCAAATCAAAGGCTTCCATGTCAAGCACGATCTTAAGAAAGCATTTGCATATTGAGAGTACATCATACTGGAGAACATTAGCACAGATTCTTATCACTTACTTTCTTGGCCAATGGTTTCTGCATCTCTGGCATGAATTACCTGATGAGCTGGAATTGATTATATTGGTTGGTAGATTCCTTGGGATATGATCCCTAGATACCTATATCTTGTTAATTCTCTTCTGACTCTTAAGAATAATATTTTATATTTATGGAATAATTTTGTAAAAGTCTGCATAATTTGGAAGCAAGTATTCACAGCTTTTATATCAATTTTCAAAGGGAATGTGCATGCAATTTTCCCTTTGAAAGTTACCCTACCAAAACTACCTGCATACAATTAACTTTTTGCAGTTTTTTTTCTGGGAAAATTTATAAATATACTTTTGCAAAATTCTATTTTCAGTTTTGTGGGGACATAGTGCAAACATTATTCGGCTCATATGAGGGGGTACTTAATGATTGCCCTCTCATAATGTCCCAAGATAATCAGTGGGAGAGTTATGAAAATGTCTCTAAAGTTGAGATGAAACACATTGGGGCTGATTTTCAAAGCCCTACGCGCATAAATCCAGTAGGGGGGTTGCACATGCCAGACCTATTTTCAAAAGGCCCGGCGGTGCACGTAAAGCCCGGGACACCTGCAAGTCCCGGGGCTTGAAAAGAGGTGGGGTGTGCAGGGTTGTCTGGGGTGGGGCAGGGGCATGGCTAGAGACCTCCACATGCTGGGCCAGGGGATCGCGATAGAGGTACAGGGTTTTTTTTTCAGGCTGGGAATAGCCAGCACCATCTTAAAAAATGGCATGGGCCTTCCATTGCTCCTACCATGTGATAAGGGACGGCCAATGACATCGATAGCCCTTGGCACATGGTAAGGGCAAAGGGCCATTGGCGCCATTTTTATTAGTGGTAGCCGACAGCCAGAGAGTGGGAGATCGCTCCCGGGACCCCCACTGGACCACCAGGTTCTTTAGAAAAGTTTTGGGGGGGTTGGGAGGGTGGAGAAGGTGGGGGTTTCTAAATAATTCAATTTAAAGGGTCAGGGTGGGTTTGGGGGTTGTTTTTCTGTGTGCCCTTTCTTTCCGCCCCCTCCCCAAAACGATAAAAAACCACACAAAAATGTTGTGGGGTTTTCCTATCACTTTTGGGCCGCCCCCCCCCGATACTTGACAAATTTGAAAATATCGTACGATATTTTCAATCATCAGAAAAACTATTCACAACCCTAACCGTTCTTGATCTCATCCATCCAAGGAGACCCTCTCCCGGGATGGGTTACTCTTTGCACTGCTCCGGTGATACTTCAAACCAGAGTTCTCCACAAGGAAGAAGTGTCCTTCTTTATCCTTGAGAAATCCATTCATCCTATGGTCCTAGGTCTTCCTTGGCTACAGAAACACTCACCCACAATTGATTGGAAGACCCTACAGATTACGGCCTGGGGGTACTGACTGTTTTTCTACCTGTCTTCAACAAAGACCTCCACTACACTTGGTGCTACCTTCAGTTACCTCCTCAGTACAGCAACTACACCAACATGATCTCCAAGGAGGAGGCGGAGACTCTTCTGGAGCATCGACCTTTCGACTGTGCCATTGAACTGCTACCCGGCACAGTTACACCCCATGGACATGTGTATCCGCTTTCCCTACCAGAGACGCAGGCAATGTCTAAGTATATAAAAGAAAACCTCGACAGGGGTTTTATTCATCCATCTTCTTCCCAGTGGGTGCAGGGTTCTTCTTTGTAGCCAAGAAGGATGGTTCTCTAAGACCCTGTATAGACTACAGGGGGCTCAACGCGATCACTCGAAGGGATCATTATCCACTTCCTCTGATTCCTGAATTATTTGACCACCTCCATGTAGCCAAGGTGTTCTTCAAGTTGGACCTTCGTGGGGCCTACAATCTGGTCTGAATAATTCCCGGAGACAAGTGGAAAACTGCATTTAATATGCGTGATGGCCATTATAAATATCTCGTAATGCCATTTTGACTATGCAACGCACCCGCAGTGTTCCAAAATTTAATGACGAGATATTCCGGGACATGCTTCATAAAGATGTAATTGTCTATCTTGATGACATCCTAATCTATTCCAAGGACCTGAATACACATCACACCAATGTTCGTCGGGTTCTGCAGTGTCTAAGAGAACACCATCTATTTGCAAAATTAGAGAAATGTCTCTGAACAGGAGTCCCTGCCTTCTTGGGCTTCATCGTATCTACCACCGGCTTCCGAATTGACCCAGACAAGTTAACAAGAATCCAGGAGTGGCCGCAACCTCTGGGACTTTGTTCATTGCAATGGTTTCTTGGCTTTGCCAATTTCTACAGGAATTTCATTCCCCATTATTCACGTATTGTAGCACCCTTAACCGCGTTAACTAAGAAAGGAACTGATACTAAGCTTTGGTCAGCTGAAGCCATCCAGGCCTTCAAAGAGTTAAAGAAGGTATTTCTGCAAGAGCCATGTCTTTGTCATCTCAATCCAGCTCATCCATTCATCGTATAGGTTAATATTTCTGACTTCGCGGTAGGGGCGGTACTCAGTCAACACTCTCCTCAAGGGACTCCTACCCTGTTCCTTCTTCTCCCACAAGTTCTCCTCCACAGAGAGGAATTATGGAATCAGAGATAAGGAACTTCTGGCCATCAAGATGGCTTTCAAGGAGTGAAGACAATGGTTAGAGGGGGCACAACACCCCGTAACAGTTTACACCACCATAAAAATCTTGATTTTATTAGTAAGGCTCAATGCCGGAACCTGTGCCAGGCACGTTGGTCACTTTTTTCCAATCGATTTGACTTCGTACTCCGCTACCATCCTGCAGCAAAAAACAAATAGGCAAATGCACTCTCTAGATTACACGAGGCCAAAGAGGCACCAGAGTTGCCCCACTACATCTTGGATCCGGCCAAGCTCTTGCTGGCAGCTGCCAACACAATACCTCAAGGGAAAACAGTAGTGCCCCTTCACCAGCGACCCAAGGTACTAGCCTGGGCACATGACTCCCTCACTGCTGGGCAACCAGGCAGAGCCCGAACTTTGGAGCTATTGTCCCGGTATTATTGGTGGCCTCAGATGGCCTGGGACGTGAGGTCTTTTGTTGATTCATGCCCGACTTGTACGCAGCAGAAGACCTTGCCCGGTCAGCCTTGGGGTCTACCTCCAGTCTCTTACGGCACCTCAGGAACCATGGACACACATTTCGACAGATTTTGTGGTAGACCTGCCTACTTCCTCTGGCAATCATATGATCTGGTTCATGATCAACAGATTCTCTAAGATGGCACACTTCATTCCCCTACCAAAGCTACCATCAGCTCCAGAGTTGGCACGACTCTTCACATTGCACATATTTCAACTGCATGGCCTTCCCCGGCACATCACATCTGATCACGGCCCCAGTTTACGGCCAAGTACTGGTGGGCCTTGTGCAGGAAGTTTGGAGTATGCCTGGATTTTACTACTGCCTTTCATCCATAGGGAAATGGACAGGCAGAGTGACTTAACCGGGGGTTGAAGACTTTTCTCCAATCCTTCATAGGAAGCCGCCAAGATGATTGATCTTCACTAGCCCTGGGTGGAGTTTTCACACAACTCTCACGTCCATTCTGCCACAGGGTCGTCTCTATTCCAAGTGGTCTATGAAGGCATCAAAACAACCCACTACCACTGACATTGTCCGTACCTTCTCCCGCAGCCCAACTTACGGCTGACCAGTTGCACAACCTATGGGAGACCACCAGCACCAACCTGATAAAGGCTGCCGACACTGCCAAACACACTTCTGATAAACACCTCCATCCAGCTCCCCTCTTTAACCCGGGGGACCAGGTTTGGCTCAGCACCAGCCACATCCACCTTCGGGTCCCATCCATGCGGCTGGTACCTAGATGTATTGGTCCTTTTCCCATTTCCGAACATCTAGGTCCAGTGACCCATCGGCTAAGACTGCCCTCCAGTCTCCAGAAACCCAATTTTTCCATGTGTCCCTGTCAAAGCCCTTGGTGCTGTCTTCTTACCATGCTACGCCACCCAAACCTCCAGAGGTAGTTTCGGATGACAACCCGGTCTACCAGGTTCGGCAGGTCCTAGATATTGGATGACAACATAGACTTTGGGAGTATTTGATTACCTGGGAAGTTTTTGGTGCTGAAGAAAACTCTTGGGAACCCTCAACTAACATCCTGGACAAGTCTTACTTCAGTACTTCCATCTCACACACCCTGGCAAGCCTGGTCCTTCTATAAGGGGGCATAAGAGGGGGATACAACCTTTTTGATTGGAAGGAGCTGTACTGGTGTTATGGTTGTAGACGCTTGAGCAGCCCCCGCACTCAAGGGCTCAACCTGTGGGGGAATGAGGGCTGGTAAAGTTGAAGGTCCTGTAGGGTAGTCCTCACCAGCTCCACCTCCCAGAGATGAATTCCTTTGGGGGCAATCACTCAGTGGTCATCACCGCTTGCTCCGGCTCAAGCGTCTACAACCATAACACCAGTACGGCTCCTTCCAATCAAAAAGGTTGTCTAAAAAAAAGTCTAAAAACAACCCAAACCAGCCAGGTTGTTAAATGGGACAGAAAGACTCCTGCCAACACTGGTGAGGACCACTAAAGCAGGGCTTGCTTGATCCTCTGACTGGGCCTGTAAAACAACAAAATTGAACCTCTCTCTCTACCTTTATATTTCATGCTAACTAAAGAGGACTGCTTCCTGAGCTGTAGCTGGGGAACTGTTATATAGTATTACAAGTGGGACGGTCACTCCAGACCCCACAGAAGGTTGGGCTGTATTTGAATGAAACCTCCCCATACCTCATCCTGCAGTAAATTAGCTGATTCTGAACCCAGGGCTTACAGGTAACAGAAATTTAAATCAGTTATTTTCTTTCTCATACTAGAAAGGAATGTCTGTTACACCCCTGTTACATATAAATGTATCATTCAATGGAAGAGGGGGAAGAGGGAAAGAGGGTGATATAGGTCCAATGGTAGAATATTGATTTTTTTAATAAAAAGGAAGAGGTTTTTTTGGGGGGCAGACTGGAGGCAGTATCAGCCCAGCACAGTCGAGCATTGGAACTAGCATGGGTGACTAGCGATGTGCAGAGGGACGCCATATGTTGCTTTCGTGATTCGGATTCGTCGGGGAGCAAATGCGTTGCATTCGGCCATATGGCGCCCCGATGCATTAATACGGCAATTTCTATTCATGTCCCAACTAAAATTAAAATTAACTACAACCCCCCACCCTCCTGACCCCCCCAAGACTTACCAAAACTCCCTGGTGGTCCAGCGGGGAGTCTGGAAGCCATCCCCTGCACTCTCACACCCTCGCTGCCGGTTTCATCATGGCGCCAATAGCCTGTGTCACAGGGGCTACCGGTGCCATTGGTCAGCCCCTGTCACATGGTCACCGGTGCCATCTTGTGCTCCTACCATGTGGACAGGGGCTGACCAATGGCACGGTAGACCCCTGTGACATAATATGGGCAAAGGCTATCGGTGCCATTTTGAGTACTGGCATCGGCCGGCCGGAGTGCAGGAGGTCACTCTGGGACCCCCGTTGGACCCCCCAGGGACTTTTGGCCAGCTTGGGGGGGCCTCTGACCCCCACAAGACTTGCCAAAAGTCCAGCAGTGGTCCAGGAGCGACCTCCTGCATGCCGGCTGTCTGATACCAGTACTCAAAATGGCGCCGATCGCCCTCACCATGTCACAGGTACCGACGGTCGGCCCCTGTGACATAGTGAGGGCAAAGGCGATCCTCTGCCAGTATTCAAAATGGCGCCAATCGCCTTTGCCCTCACTATGTCACAGGGGCCGTACCTGTGACATAGTGAGGGCAAAGGCGATCGGCGCCATTTTGAGTACTGGCATCGGACTGCCGGCGTGCAGAAGGTCGCTCCCAGACCCCCGCTGGACTTTTGGCAAGTCTTGTGGGGGGTCTGGAGCTCCCCAAGCTGGACAAAAGTCCTGGGGGTCCAACGGGGGTCCCGGAGCGACATCCTGCACTCCGGCTGTCTCATGCCAGTACTCAATATGGCACCGATAGCCTTTGCACATATATGTCACAGGGGCTAATGGTGCCATTGGTTAGCCCCTGTCACATGGTAGGAGCACAAGATGGCGCCGATGGCCATGTGACAGGGGCTGACCAATGGCACCGGTAGCCCCTGTGACAAAAGCTATCAGCCCATGATGAACCGGCACCGAGGGTGTGAGTGCAGGGATGGCTCCCAGACCCCCTCTGGACCACCAGGGAGTTTTGGTAAGTCTTGGGGGGGTTCAGGAGGGTGGGGGGTTTGTTAAAATTTTTATTTAGGTGGCCGTATAATTCTGCAAATATTTGTGTATTCGTGGGGAATCGCTATACGTTTCGCTTCCCCACGAATACTACGAATAGTGCAGTATACATTGCGGATCGCCAATACGGCAAAAACAAATGCACACCCCTATGGTTGACTGTACTGCCAGTAGAGATGTGCTTCAGGGTAAAAATCTCATGTTGGGCTTCGTTTCGGGGCACCCCACGTGAATTTCGCTTTTCCTGCGGTTTGGGTATTTTTTTTTCAGGGGCCCTAATTTTCGGTTTAGTGCACACTAATTCCTAATAGTGCACGCTAACCTGGCAGAGTTAGTGTGCTCTATCAGGAGTTAGCTCGCACTAGTGGGAGTTAGCGTGCCCTACATCCCATTAGCAGTTAGCATGCACTAAATCAAAAATGATTTTTTTCCGAAATTTCAATTTCGTTGACATTGCCTAATTCAGGAAAAACGATTGCACATCCCTAATGGCCAATATGTTTATAATTTTCATTTTAAGTATTATTACACTAAACCAGCTATATCTATTTTTTATAACATAGCAAGTTAAGACTAAAGTTATTCGGGAACATATATACATTGAAATTTTCGGCTCAGTGTGCTGAGGCAAGCAAAAAAAGCAAACGGAATATTAGGAATTATTAAGAAGGGAATGGCAAATAAAATGCTGGATGTCATAATGTCTCTGTATCACTCCATGGTGAGACCGCATCTTGAATACTGTGTGCAATTCTAGTTAATGCATCTCAAAAAAGATATAGTTCCACTGGAGAAAGTGCAGAGAAGGGCAACCAAACTGATGTGTCATGGAATTGCTGCCCTATGAGGAAAGGCTAAGGAAGTTAGGGCTGTTAGTTTGGAGAAGAGATGACTGAGGTGGGATATGATAGAGGTCTACAAAATCATGAAAGGACTTGAACAAGTTAATGTAAATCAGTTATTTTCTCTTTCACATACTAGAAGGTCTAGGATACACACCATGAAGTTAGCAATTAGCTCATTTAAAATAAATCAAAGAAAATATTTTCTCTCAGCACATAGTTAAACTCTGGAATTCATTGCCAGAGGATGTGGCTACAGCAGTTAGTATAACTGGGTTTTAAAAGGTTTTAGATAAGTTCCTAGATAAAAAAAATCCTTATACTGCTATTAATTAATAAGCAATAGAGGCTTGAGATTTATTTAAGGTTTGGGTACATGCCAGGTACTTATGACTTGGATTGGCCACTTTTGGAAACAGGATACTGGGATTGATGGACCCTTAATCTCACTCAGTATGGCATATCTTATGTTTTTGTGTTCTTAAGAACATTACTGGCTTCATAAGACTTGGGGTTTTTCTGAGAGCTTCTATACAGCTTAAAATAACTAACATTATTGGCTTTATAAGACTTCAAATGACTAGAGAAGCTTATTATTCATTGCTGCTTGGACTTTGTGGAAAAAGATGTTGAATAGGATTTCTTAATTAAATGATTAAATGATTTTTGAATAATTTGCATGCATTCTAAAAAAATGTGAACAGATCATAAAAGTGGACCTGCATTTTACAGCAATATAGGTATGTGCTGACAGCAACAGTGGTCCTACATACAAACTAATAATATAGTAGTTATATGCACTTTACTTGAATTAGTAATTAAATTACCAAGATCCATTTTGTTTCTTTGACATTTTGAATATTGTTCCCAGTATGTTTATCCAGCTAATTTTAGGGCAGCTATAGGAGCTGACCAGACTTAGCAGGCTAATTTATCTGGCTAACTTTAAAAATCCAAGTTATCAGGATGACATCTGGCTAAGTTACTCCTCCTTATAATACCCTTACCTCTCCCCACCAATTAGCTGGCTATCTATTAGCCAGGTAACTAGTTGTCTGGCTCAGTGGCTGCTCTTCAGCAGGGCCACATATTCCATCACTGCTACTTAGCCAGTTAATTCCTAAATTAGGGCTTTATCTACTAAAGGTTTTCTCTGATTCAGTGTATATGAGAAAAATGCTTATTAAATGATGCTCTTAGTTGGCTAAGTAGCACTGAATATCTCCCTCTACATAGACATCAATGTGGATTTCTAGTTGAGCATAGTTCCAAAACTCTTTTGTTAACATTGAAGGGTATCTTTCTGTGGGAATTAGATAATGATGATGCTGTAATTTTAATACCTTGGGGTACATTTTCAAAGCCTTACGCATGCAAATCCCAGGGATTTACATGTGTGCCTGGCCAATTTTCAAAGACCCGGCCTCATGTGTAAATCCCCGGGATGCATGTAAATCCTGGGGCCTTGGAAAAGGGGCAGGGAAGGGACGGGGAAAGGGCAGGGTGGGGAGGGGAGGGGCATGGCTAGAGGTGCCCAGCACATTGGCCATTTGCCACTGTGCTGGGGGATTGTGTGCCGGCAGGGTGCCGGCTCATGCAACCTGCTCCTGCCCTGAGGCCCTGAGCAGGAGCAAATGGTAAGACAAGGATTGGAGGGTTAGGATAGGGCTAGGGCTAGGGGGTTGGAAGGTTAGAGGAAAGGGGTAGGAAGGTAAATATAGGGGGTAGGGAATTTCCCTCCCAGGCCGCTCCTAAATTGGAGCGGACTGGGAGGGAACTGCGGAAGGCTGTGGGTGTCGGCACGCATAGCTTGTACAAATGTGTACCCCCTTGCGTGAATTGACCCCAGATTTTAAAACATGCACCCACCGGGGCTCACATGTTATAAAATCACGTGTCCATGTGTGCACACTGGGTAGTGCGCTCACATGGATGCACACATGCATATTTTTAAAATCAACCCCTTTTTGAGTTAATCTGTGCTTATGATAGTGTAAGTCACAATACCTTGCCTGACAGGTTGTGAAGAATTGGAATTTATGGAAAGGACTTCAATTTGTTCATTTGTTTCAATTGGGGCATTAGATAGAAGTTAGAGTGACTGGTAGTCAATCTGACTGGGATGGTTTTAAGGTAGGGGTACCTCAAGGGTCAGCCTTTTCCTCAACACTATGTAATGTATATTTGCAGCATTTATGTGTTTTGATGGATGAACTTGGACTTACTTTAAGTTTTACAGAGAAGATATATAACTTTGCTTTCAGGTACATGGCGATATGGGTGACGTTCTGACTTTCATTACCAGGTCATTGAAACATGATGGCAGAAAAACACCATATGGCTCATCTAGTCTGCCTATCCATCCAATTAATTTAGCATTATATTTTCCATCACTTTCTTACTGATCCCCTGTTTTTATCCCATGCTTTCTTGAATTCAGATTCTGTTTTTGTCTCCACCCCCTCCACTAGGAGGCTGTTCCATGCATCCACCCCCCTATTTGTAAATAATATTACTCCTGAGTCTACCTACTTTCAACCTCATTACATGATCCCTTGTTCTACATTCTCCATTCTATTGAAAGAGGTTTACCCTCTGTGCATGGAAACCTTTGAGATTTTTGAAAGTCTCTATCTTATCTCCTTTACTTCGTCTTTTCTTCAAGGTGTACATGTTTAGATTTTTAAGTCTTACCCAATATGCTTTAGAATGAAGAACATTGACCATTTTAGTAGCCACCCTGTGAGCAACTCCATCCTATTTATAAACGTTTGAAGGGGTGGTCTCCAAATTGACCAAGGTATTCCAAATCAGGTCTCAACAAGGACCTACATAGGAATAATATCACCTCCATTTTTCTGCTGATCATTCTTCTCCCTATGCAGCCAAGCTTAATACTGGCTTTTAAATTCATCTTATCTACTTGTTTGTCCACCTTAAAATCATCAGATACAATCAACCCAAGATCCCATTCTTACTTTGTGGTTAGAAGACATTCACTTCCAATACAACTTTTTCTTGGATTTTAGCAAGCTAAATGCATTACTCTATACATGTTTTTGCTTTAAATCTTAGCTGTTAGTCATTAGACCATACCTTGAGCTTCATTAGATCCCTCCTCATGTTTTCCACACTTTCCTGGCTGTTACAGAGTTTGGTATCATCGACAAAAAGAGAAACCTTTCTGGACAAGCCTTCTTTTATGTCACTAACAAAAATGTTGAAAAGAATTAGTCCAAGGACTGATCTCTGAGGCACATCCCCCTCATCAGAGAAAACTCCATTAACCACTACACTTTGTCAACTCCTACTCAGCCCAGTTTCTAACCCAGTCAGTCACTCTAGGTTTTGACGATTTAAAATATCGTCCGATATATTTTAAATCGTCAAAAATCGTTAGGGCCACGATACAATACCAATTCCCCCGATTTAACGTTAAAAAATCGTAAATCGGGGGAAGGGGGAGGGCAGGAAAACCAGCACACTAAAACCCCCTAAAACCCACCCCCGACCCTTTAAATTAAATCCCCCACCCTCCCGAACCCCCCAAATGCTTTAAATTACCTGGGGATCCAGCGGTGGTCCAGAACGGCGGCGGTCCGGAACGGCCCCCTCAATTGAATCGTGTTGTCTTCAGCCGGCGACATTTTGCAAAATGGCCGCCGCAAAATGGCGGCGGCCATAGACCAAAACGATTCGACGCAGGAGGTCGTTCCGGACCCATGCTGGACTTTTGGCAAGTCTTGTGGGGGTCAGGAGGCCCCCCAAGCTGGCCAAAAGTTCCTGGGAGTCCAGCGGGGTTCGGGAGCGATTTCTTGCCGCGAATCGTTTTCCGTACGGAAAATGGCGCCGGCAGGAGATCGACTGCAGGAGGTCGTTCAGCAGGGGTTCCAGACCGCCGCTGAACGACCTCCTGCAGTCGATGTATCTAAAATGCAGAATGGCTCAAGGGAAGGCTAACTGAAAATAGCTTTTTTTCTGAAGAGTTTCAGTTCAGGAATGTGCCGTAGAAAGCCCTAGTATGTGTGGCCTGAAGACTTGCTCTTTACTGGTGGGTATCTGAAGGAGACCCTTGTCAGCTCACCTTAGAGCTCCCCCAGGAACATATCTTGTAAGCCTACAGGATATAGAGACAGGGCCATCATCTTGAAGAGCTCTAAAAACTGCCATCAACCTTTTTATCCTAAATCTCCTGAGGGACTGAAATCCCACAGTCAGAGTCTGACACATTAACAACTTAGTACAATCCTATACTCACAGAATCAAATAGTAATGGAGTCATAGCAGGATATGTGATCAATTACACAGTAATACACATATGTTGTCATCTACTTACATAATTGTGCAGTCTGAGAGAGATTTACAATGTTACAGCACGGAGTTTCATAATTATAAAGTCACCAAATGACAGTAAAACTGTTGAATGATTGCAAACAGAAATTTACAAAAGCATTGTGTTAAACCCTTAAACAGTTCCAGTTACTTTGTAACTGTTTTTCACATTTTTGCTGTTTTCCTTTTTTTTGCAAATACACCATAGAAAATGAAATCCAGAGCTGTATTTTAAGATACTTTTCATTTATTGAAAATATACTTATTTAAATCATGTCTTAAAAATATGATGAATAATTATTTTGGCAACTATAGGAGATCATTACAGGGGATTATTTTCAAAAAGATGTGTTGGATTTTACCTGTGTCTGCAGGTTAAGAACTCTAACTCAAAATGTCCCCTCATGTAGCAGCAAAAAAGTATTTCATGATGTGCGTTCCTGAAGCAGCTTAAAAATAAGAGTTCCTGCGGAAATGTTTAAATTGATGGAGGAAATTCTGCACATGCATTGAAGTTTCAGATATGCATGTGAATGCTTCCTCCTGTAAGTCCATCCTCAAATGTAGCCGGAATGAATATTCACTGGTACTTTTGCACCTGTTTAACGTTTGGTGGGATGTGAGAAGAAAACTCCCTGGGCTTTCTATCTCCTAATATTTGCTCTATTTTTGCAGGTACAAATGTAATCATTATCGTGCCACTAAGCATCTTATAGAAGATTTGCACCGACAATCCTTCTTTGCTGTTTATCAATTTTATTTAATTTGTGCCATAAGTATTAAAATGCATTGAAACCTGCTCTAATTGCATCTGTGGCACCACATAACTGAACATTAAGAGAGATTTGCTCCATCTGAGATTACTCAGACTTTCTGAATTGGTTCTTCAAATCCAGGTTGTGCTCAGCTGCAGACATGTGGGTACAGACAGATGATCAAACATGGTCTTCTCAGTTACTTATTCCTTTCCATTCAAAAAGAATACAAAATGCTCTTGAAATGCTTACTTTTAAAGTAAATCCTGCTTCTATTTGAAAATCCTGGAAAATATCAGAGCTTAATTTTTATTACCTTTCTTTATGTAATCTAATGACAGAATTTTACACTTGGTTTTTAGGAGATTTCAAATCACTTAATAAAGACTACAATCCCCCCTCCTTGTATATTTTTAAGCTGCTGATGTTTGTCTCTAGGTTTTGCCATGTTTTGAGCCATCATGAATCAAACTTAAGTTTGTGCCACTCTATCCATTATTAACTTTGAATATGGATTGGAGCAGTGGAGTCAACAATGAACTTCCTCTCAAAAGATGTAAGAACAGCAGAAAATATTTTGTAAATTTTTCTCTGGGAGTAATGAGAACATTAGCAGTGATGAACCTGCCCCAATATTATCCACTTAGAGTAAACCATACTTCAAGATTACTACCAAATCAAAGGCTTCCATGTCAAGCACAATCTTAAGAAAGCATTTGCATACTGAGAGTATATCATACTGGAGAACATTAGCACAGATTCTTATCACTTAATTTCTTGGCCAATGGTTTCTGCATCTCTGGCATGAATTGTCTGCTGAGCTGGAAGTGATTATATTGGTTAATATATTCTTTGGGATACGATCCCTTGATACTTAGATCTTGCTAATTCTCTTCTGAGTCTTAAGAATAATATGCAACATTTACGGGATAATTTTGTAAAAGTCTGAATAATTTGGAAGACAAGTATCCACAGATTTTATGTCAGTTTTCAAAGGGAATATACATGCAAACTTTCCCTTTCAAAGTTACCCTATCAACCCTACCTAAATAAAAACAACTTGCTCATTTGACTGAGCTTTTTTCTGGGAAAATTTATAAATATACTTCTGAAAATGCTATTTCCATTTTTGTGGAGATAAAGTACAAACTTTAATTGGCTCATATGAAGGGGGATACTTAATGACAACCCTGTCACAGTGTCCCAAGATAGTCAGTGGAAGAGGTTTGAATATGAGATTAAAAACATTATGTCAAAACTGAGGGCATTGTATTCACCTTTTTTTGTTATCTACAGCATGAGGGGATTTGTTTTTAAATTCTGATTGATTTAGTGAATATTTTATTCAAGACATTTTGGTTACTGATTGTTGCGCTAGAGGTGGACCCTTGGGGTGCAGGATTGGTACGACCCTCTGGTCAGATCCAGAGAGCACCCTGCCACCAGGAGGCAGAGCACACAAGGAGACAGAGGCTAGTTGGACCTTCGAAAATAACAGTCTGGGGTTTCCGCAGGTTGAGCCCTTGGGTACCCAGACCACATGGACTTAGGTGGGCCTCAGAGGGTCTCCCGGAGAGGTAGCAGAGAGGTGTGCCACCTCGAGCAAGGGTGCATGGCTGATGCAGAGAGGATGGACCAGACCTGAACTGGAGACTCCGGAAACCTCAGGGAGGTGACAGTTCAAGAAGGCTCTTCTGGAGGAACAGGCAGCGCCTGTGGGTCTGGTCAGATGAAGGCCACAGCAAGCAGGTCGATCTAGTGGTCACAGAAGGCAGGAAGAGGGTGTCTGAATACAGCAGAATGGTCAGAGCCAGGGTATCCATCCAGAAGTGGTCAGCCAAAGTAAGGGTCAAGTAAGGGCAAGCGAGGGTCAGTTCCAGGTGGCGGTAAATGTGGTTAGGCAGGCAGAGCTTCCAGGCAGTGGTGAACATGGTCAGAAGGCAGGCAAAGGTCAAGTCCAGGCAGCAGTCAGTCATAGTCAGGAAAGCAGGGGTCAGTACCAAGAATCAGTCCAAAGGGTATTACCAGGGAACGTGGAGCAGGAAGAAGACAGATGCTGAAGACACAGAGGACTATGGGAACACTGGAACACGGAGGCACTGGGTCACGGAGGCACTGGAACAAGGAGACGCTGGAACAAGGAGACTCTGGAACACAGGATCAAGGAACAGGCAAACTAAAAACACCGAGGTGTCGACCCGATTGCCAAGGCGAGGTTCTGGGGACAGAGCCTCGCCTTATATACTGGGGCTGTGTGATGTCATCAGAATGTGTCCGAGCCAGGTTTCCTGCGCTTGGCCCTTTAAAGTCAGCGACATCGGCCATGCGTATGCCTAGGGGCGGGGCCAAGGAAATGGAATTTGCGGAGTCCCTACAGGAGCTCTTCTGAGACGTCTGTGGCGTGGAAGAGGCCAAGGATGCCTGGGGAGAGCGTCAGGGAAGTCAGAAGCTGGTGGCTGTGGCAAGGCCGGAACTGGTGGAGGGCAGCATGAGGTGAGCAGGCCGACCGTGGCACCAACGTGGCCGGGACATGCAACAGTACCCCCCCCCCCCCCCCCTTATAGGCCTCCCCCTTATTGGTCTTGGTTTTTTCTGGGTGTTGACAATGGAACTCCTGGAGAAGATTCTTGTTGAGAATGTGGTGAGAGGGCTCCCAAAAATTCTCAACGACGAAGCCCTCCCATGAAAGGAGGTACTCCCAGTGACCTCTACGGTGATGAACAACCAGGATTTCTTTGACCTGAAGGGTGTCTTCAGGTTCCGCAGAGTGTTGCGTGTTCATCCAGGCCTTGAGTTCCCACAGGTGTTTTAACTCAGTTGCTGTGCCCATTCTTCCAGGCCTTGTGTTCCCACAGGTGTTTTAACTCAGTGGCGGTGCCTGTTCATCCAGGCCTTGTGTTCCCACAGGTGTTTTAACTCAGTGGCTGTGCCTGTTCATCCAGGCCTTGTGTTCCCACAAGTGTTTTAACCTGGTTGCTGTTCCTGTTCATCCAGGCCTTGTGTCCCTAGCTGGGATTGACCTCTGTGCTCGACTGCTGCACCTCTTCATCCAGGCCTTGTGTTCCCACAAGTGTTTTAACCTGGTTGCTGTTCCTGTTCATCCAGGCCTTGTGTCCCTAGCTGGGATTGACCTCTGTGCTCGACTGCTGCGCCTCTTCATCCAGGCCTTGTGTTCCCACAAGTGTTTTAACCTGGTTGCTGGGCCTGTTCATGCAGGCCTTGTGTCCCTAGCTGGGGATTGACCTCTGTCCTCGAATGATGTGCCTGTTCATCCAGGCCTTGTGTTCCCACACGTATTCTTATTTGTGAGAGATCCTAGGCTCCAATTCCTTTGTCATCAGCTGAAGTGCGTAAGTGCGTAAGTACAGTCGGAATTCACTAGACGCCAACGGAATTCACTAGACGCCAACGATATTCACTGGACGCCAATGTAAACACCGGGTACACACAA